>NW_006408535.1:2508065-2559680 GCF_000296735.1 Chrysochloris asiatica
ATATATATATATACAGATATTAGAACAGTAGAATTCTGTGGTATAGGTTCACAGAGATTTCAAGTTTTGATTCATAGTCAATTCTGAGGAGTCAAAAGCAATGTTCCATCAAGTATTTGGTTATTTTATATCCCAGACTCTCTGAGCATGAAATAGAGTCAGCACTACATAATCAAATTATTAATATATTGCTAAACATGTGATCAAAGGTATAGCTAAAGGTTATCATTTTAATCCTAAAGTGTTTTACTGTGATAGCCATAATTTATTTGCCACTAATTAAGGTTATAAAGTACCTACTAATAAATGGCCTTAAAATTTTACGTGACTCTATTTGAATTTTTATATGCTTTCTTTACAACTTTTGTATCTCATGCCCTATACTAGGATGTCAGCTGCTGTTTCTTATCATTCCAATACACATAATCTTCCGGAGACACTACATTCTCTCTAACTCTAAACTAAAAACCAACTGGAGATTGGAAAAAAAAAAAAAAACAACTCATTAGAAAAAGTACCTAAGGATGTAATTAATAATCTAATTGAGACCCTAAGACTGTTTCCTTTAAAGAACTGTAATTAGTAATAATTACTAATATTAACACAACTAACAACAATAACACATGTATGCTACTATTAATCTATTACATCAAAATATTTAATTATTGTTTCTGTAATGAATCACACCTCCCCTTACTTTGTTAAATATTGAAAGCATTCATGGAAAGATCAAAAGTGCTACTGAACCACAGGAATAGGAATTGTTGTTATGTTGTTGTTATGTGCCGTGGAGTCGGTTCTGACTCAGAGCGACTCTGCACAGGGTTTCCGAGGCTGTTAATCTTTACAGGAGCAGAACGCCTCATCTTTCTCTTGCGGAGCAGCTAGTAGTTTCGAACTGCTGACCTTGCGGTTCGCAACTCGATTTGTAACCACTATGTTACCAGAGCTGTAGTCAACATAAAAAATCAAACCAAACTATCACTCCTGGGCCCTAACACCCCTCCCACCCCCCACCCCCACCCCCACCCCCGGCAAAAACAAAACAAATCCATCGCCAGATGATTCTGGTTCAGGATGAACACATGTGCTATGTAGCACTGCCTCAAGAGGGCTTCTTAGCTGCAAACTTCTGGCACTTCTTTCCAAATTTTTCTTTTTGCTACTGGGTGATTTCAAACTGCCATCCTTTTGGATAATTGTTGTTAAGTGACATCGAGTCTGTTCTGACTCAGAGAAACCCTGCTTAGGGTTTCCAAGGAGCAGGTGGTGAGTTTGAACTGATGAACTTTTGTTCCAGTACTTTTTGTTCCAACACCACATCAGGACTCTTCTAGGATGGTAGACAGTGACAGTTTGCATTAACCAGAGATTTTTGTGGTTAACACAGATCAGATCAAATATGCAATCAAGATATATTGATAATTACTGGTGATTGGATTGCTGATGTTGGAAACAAAGAAGAAGGATCCTTAGCTGGAAAGACTGCGGGTAAAGGAGAACAAATAATGTTAAGATGCTTGACTGTTTTTTGGATATTAGGTTCCCCTGTCTATTAGTGTAATAAAGACATTAAAGTGCGATAGAAAGGTTAATTGGAGAAGATGATTACAGAAAGCTTGTAAGCCCATCTTCAGTCTATAATGTGTTGGGCTATTTAAAAGGGAGCTCTGGTAGCGTAGAGGTTACGAATCGGGCTGCGAACCTTAAGGTCAGCGGTTTGAAACTACCAGCTGCTCCGCGGGAGAAAGATGAGGCTTTCTACTCCCGTAAAGATTTGCACCCTCGGAAATCCTGTACAGGGTCGCTATGGGTCGAAACTGACTCGACGGCACTTAACAACAACAACAAGAGTGTACCCAGGAAAACAGGCTTCTTGTTAAGTCTTGGTGGAGCATCAGGCCTTACATGGAATCCTGAGTCCCATCCAGAACCTTTAGGGGTGGGACATTCACAGTTGAAAAGACACACAAACCAATTGGAACAGCTAGAGGAACAGATGATACTTCTTGAAAGAAAGAGCAACAGGGGGGGGAAAAGTCAAAGCAGACTGTCCGTGACAATATCAAGTATGCTGTTTGTCCTGGAACCACCATAACAAGGTGAGTAAGACAGAAATCCTATTGAATAATTTTCCTCTTGTTCAAATGGGTCTGCTGATGAGGGGGGTAGGATTTTATGATTCAATTGTGAGTAATTGTGTCTGGTCTAATGGTGATTGTCAAAACTGTATATGTAGAAGAGGTGCACCTAAAAGGTGAGAGTAGTTAATCTATCATTTCAGGAACAGGGGACACTATAACTATCAGAAGGGAAGAACATAAAAGGAGCAAGGGATTGTAACTAGAAAAGCAGAGACAACAGAGATGGCATAGAGGGACAGAACAGCAGTGGACTCTAGGCCCATGGACTTTGAAAAGCAGTGTGGCTGTGGGCAGGAGGCTGGCTTGCAAAATGTGCCTTTTGGACATTTAAATTAATACGTATTTACAATGTGGTATGTTTATATATAAAAAAGGTAATAGAGGTAAATACTGTTAGCTAACGGTGCAAGGAGGAGATTAATTTGCTGAATGTAAAACTGGTGATCTGCCCTGTAAGTCTTCACTCATTCAATATACAATAAAAGCTTTACAAAACTAAAAATTAGAGTAGAGATATATCAGTTTGAAGACTAAGGTGCACCTGACTCAAGTCATAATATTTTTTAATCACTTCATATATATTTGTGAAAATTGGACAATGAATAAAGAAGATCTTATAAGAATTGATATGTTTGAGTTATGGTGTTACAGAATATTAAATGTACCATGAGCTGCTAGAAAAACAAATAAATCTGTTCTGGATGAAGTACAGCAGTAATTATCCTTAGTAGCCAGGATAGCACAATTTCTTCTCTCATACTTCTAATCTGTTAGCAGGAGGGACCAGTCCCTGGAGAAATACATCATGTTTTATAAAGTGGAGGGTCAGAGAAAAAAAGGAAGACCCCCCCAAAGAGATGTATTGATCCACTGGCAGCAGGAAGATGCTCAGGTTTTACAACAATTGTGAGGATGGTACAGAACCAGACAGTATTTTGTTCTGTTATGCTTAGGGTCACCATGAGTAGAAATTGACTCAATGGCACCTAATAGCAACAACACCAACATGTTGTTGTTGTTAAGTGCTGCTGAGTCAATTCTGACCCATAGCAACCCTGTATAGGGTTTTGGAGGAGCAGCTGGTGCATTTGAACCACTGACTTTGCAGTTCAAACGACTCTGCAGTCTGATGTATTAGCCCACAGCACCACACCAGTTATAGTCTCAAAAAATTATAAAAAATAGTATGCAAACAACTTCATAAATATATCTATAGAGTAATAACACAGAATACTGGATGAAGCAGATTAAGAGGATAGTCCTGGAACTCTGATCTACATATAAAGCTAGTGGTATTTGTAGCAGAAGCAAGAAAAGTGGTGTTTTCTGATTTGCAGCTGCCAGCAAGTCCCAGAGCAGCCATCTTGAGTGAGATGAATCAGATACAAGATCAAGAGAGCACTCCCATCACAGAGGTCTAACCGATGGTCAGAGATAAAAGTGTGGGGAAAAAAAGTTTTTTCTGTTCATGTATCTTTCTCTGAGCACCTCTACTTTGAGGGCTAGACGGGGTTCCTGAGTGGACAACCCCACACTCCCAGAGGGTTCTATTACACATGTACACTAATCTGCTCAGTAAAAACCACTAGGTCCAGAATTGAAGTGGAGGGAGGTGTCAATAG
This sequence comes from Chrysochloris asiatica, assembly GCF_000296735.1. Taxonomy (NCBI): domain Eukaryota; kingdom Metazoa; phylum Chordata; class Mammalia; order Afrosoricida; family Chrysochloridae; genus Chrysochloris; species Chrysochloris asiatica. The sequence goes on from NW_006408535.1 coordinate 2,511,832, forward strand.
GATCAGCTTAAAACAGAATGTTCTTCAAAGATGGTACTGGCCAGCTCTGAGCTGTTTCTAACTAGGAGAAACACCCGAATGGGTTTGAGGAGAGGTTAGAAGCAGAAAAGGAAAGAGGCCAAAAACTAAATTTTCAGTTACATAATAAGGAACAATGTATGTATTGGCAATTATAGACTTTAGTGTCCAATCTGTTTTTGTTTTTTGTCCCCCTTTTACCTTGGAGGGGGGCTCTTTCTTTCTTATATTACCCATGAAGAGAGAGCATCCAGGCAAGAGCCAATACCAGCTGCTATACACCAAAACAGCATAAATAGCCAACACTTGCTAAAACTACTTTGAGCTTAGTAATAAGAAGGTGAGAAGGGAATTCCATATTCTGATCACATCTACCAGAGGCAATCAGAAAGCTTAATAATAATAATATACCAACAAACATTTATCTACTTATTGAAAATACACCTAACTGTTGAAATGGCAAAAAAGCAACAGAAAACCTCAGCTCATGTCCAGAAACTAGATAGAGTAGCTGAAACAAATGAGTTGGAGGTAGACCTAGAATTCTCATTGGAAGAAGGGCAGGCTTTGGAACTGTTTGATAAGGAATTCAGGAGAATGATATTGAGGTGCATCCAAATGCTCCACAGAGATGTTGAGGAAGATAAAAATAAGGAAAATGCTACCGGAACAATCAAATAAGATACAAATAGCATTGGAAACAATTCAAAACTTGTAAAAAGAGGTCCAAATGACTAATAATAAAACATCAGAAACGGACAACACACAAAAGAACAAAGGAATAGAACTGAAAATATGGGAGCCAGAACCAGCAATCTTGAATACAAATCTCCAATACTACTAAGATAAAAGAGCAAGCAGAAAAAAGAATGAAAAAAAAAAAAAAAATCTGAAGAAAGTCTAAGAATCATGTGGGACAACACAAAGAGGAATAACCTAAGGGTTATTAGAATCCTGGAACAGGAAGGATCACAGAAGACCACAGATGAGATAGTTCAAGAGCTGCTGGATGAGAATTTCCCTAACATTCTAAAAGATGAGAAGATAAGCATTCAAGAAGATTGATGAACCCAGGAAGGATAGACCTCAAAAGAAAATCATCCAGACATATCATAATCATGCTCTCCAAAATCAAAGACAAGAATCCTGAAAGTAGCTAGAAAAAAGAGAAGTTTTACTTATAAAAGCAAGCAAATAAGATTACGCTCTGACCTCTCAGTAGAAACCATGCAGGCAAGAAGGCAATGGAAAGACATATATAAAACCCTGAAAGGAAAAGCAAAACAAAAAAACTGCCAACCAAGAATTGTTTACGCAGCAAAACTGTCAATCAAATACAACCATATAACCAAATCATTCTAGGATAAACAGAATCTAAGGGAGTTTGTCAAAGCCAAGCCAGTGCTTCAGAACATCCTAAAGGGAGTTCTCTGGACTGAGAACCAACAAGAACAGACAACAACTAGAGATTGACATATGTGGCAACACTACCCAGACCTCAGTCAAGACATGGAAAAGTCCAGAAAAGAACAAACTACAAGAATGAATTCAGATGATCTGGTAGGTCAGTCAAAGCAATTATAATGTATAAGAAGGGAAAAAAATAAGAACAGAGATCCAGGTCTTGAGACGGTCATGTAGATTGCAGAGTAAAACAGACTGTTTTAAATGGAGGGAAAAGTTAATAGAATATAAGGTAACCTCAAATAAAATGAACACTCCACAACATATCAAGAAAATGAAAATCCAACAACATGGAAACATTAAAACTATAAAGAAACTGGTGAGAAAAAGCACAACCATGAACTCAGCAGAGGAAGAAATGCAGAACAAAGAAACCAGTATCACCACAAAAAATAAACAAACATAATGACAGCAATTATTAATTCATACTTATCAATAGGTGTCCTCGTGTGGTGCTGTAGGTTAATATGCCAGACTGCAAAGCTGTTTGAACAGCAAGGTCGGTGTTTCAAGCTCACCAGCTACTCCTCGGAAACCCTATACAGGGTCGCTATGGGTCGGAACTGACTTGACAGCACTTCAAAACAACAACAAATCAATAATTACACTGAATATCAATAGATTAAATGCACCAGTCAAGAGAAAAAAAGTGTCAAAATGGATAAGAAAACAAGATCCTTCAATATGCTGTCTAAAAGAGACACACCTTGCACACAAAGACAAATCAGATTAAAGTTAAAAGGAAGAAAAAATATATACTCCAAGCTAAATGCATAAGAAAATGAGCAGGAGTAGCAATATTAATCTCTGATAAAATAAACTTTAAGGCAAAAACTAGGATTAAGAGATAAATAAGGACACTATCTCATGATTAAGTGTCAACAGAACAAGATGACAAAACCATAATAAATGTCTACAATCGCAATGAAAGGGCCCCCAGATACATAAAGCAAACCCTAATAGAATTGAAGAAAGATATAGACAATTTTACAATAATTCTGGGAGATTTTAATACATCAGTTTCAAAAAAGGATAAAACAACCAGAAAGAAACTTGACAAAGACACAGAGGAACTAAACAATGCAATCAACAAATTTGACCTCATAGAATTGTACAGAGCATTCAAGAACCACACAATACACATTCTTTCCCAATGCACATTGAGCATTTTCCAGAATAGACCATGTGTTAATCCACAAAACAAGCTTCCATAAATTTACAAGCATCAAAGTACTACAAAGCATATTCTCAGACCACAATACTATAAAATTAGAAATCAACAATAGGAAGACCAAGGAAATAAAGTCAAGTACATGGAAACCGAATAACACTCTGCTTAAAAGCTACTGGGTAGTAGAACAAATAAAGGTTAATTCACAAAATTCCTAGAAATAAATGAGAATGAAAACACAACATACCAAAATCTTTGGGACACAGCAAAAGCACTACTGACAGGACAATTTATTTCAATAAATGCATACATCCAAAAAGAAGAAAGAACTAAAATCACCACATTAACACAACATTTCCAACAATTAGAAATAGACCAGCAGGGTAAACCTACAGTCACCAGAAGAAAAGAACTAATAAATATATCCATATAAGACTACATGTACCTCAACATTTTATATGTATATATGTGATGTGAAAAGTTCATGGAGAATTGAATTAAAAGATAATGGAAGACAGGTGGTAAGATAGTAGACCAGGCAGAAACACTACACAAACCCTCTACAACAAAGATATGAGAACAAACTGAAACATTTGTAGATGATAGTCTCAGAACTCTGAGTTTCAGATATAGTGATAAAGAAGTAGATTGAATGCTTTCTAGGAGACTAAGGTGAACAGATGCTGCAGAAATAGGAAGGAAAGTGTTGGTCTGTGCTGACTGACCAGGCACACATGACCATCTTAATCTTTTTGAGCAGCTTTAAAGACGAGGTAGCAACTTGATAGTGCAGAGGCATTATTCATGGAAATAAAGGTACAATTATTTTTCTTTTCCCTGCACTCCCTTGGTGACCAGAGCTGGAACTAGCCCCCAATCATGATACCCAGCTAACCTCCTGCTCTCCTGGTAGGTAGTCAGAACTGCACAGTGGTAAGCTGCATCAAAGTACGTTGGGTTCTAGCTGCCTGGGTTCAGGTGAACCTTGCTCCAAACCTGCAGAGCTGGCCCTGACTAGCCCTGGGCTATATCTCTCACTGGGATATGCTGAACAGATGTGCAAAAATATCATGAGACAGACAGGTTGCCTTGCAAGAAGGTTAGGTACAGCAACACCATCTTGAACATTTGTGGATGGCTTTGAAGACATAGGGAGACTTGCTGGTACAGAGGCATAAAACTTACTGGTAAAAAGAAAGGTGTGATTTTTTGTGTGTCTGGTACTGTAGGATAAGCACTTGACTATAAGATCTGTTTGAACAACTAACTTCAAGCTCACCAACAGGGTTGCTATGAGTTAGGTGCTATGAGGCACCGAACAACAATACCACACATTACCCTAGTGACCAGAAACATAGCCAGACCACACCCTTGTACACCCCCATCAAAGCTACTGCTTTCCAGGTGGTTGGAGCTATATTGTGGTGAGCCACATTGAAATGAGTTGGGTGCTATCTGCACCAACTCTTAATATCTGGATTTAGGTGTGGGCTGTTCTTAACCTGTAGAGCCAATTCTTGCCAGCTCTGGACTAGTGGAAACTCTCAGCCACATCTGCCCACTGGGTAACAAAGATCCTGATCCCAGCTTTGGGGTCTGCATGAACTACTTTCAGGTTGGGTGCTCAGAACAGACAACACCTAAGCCTATAGGAACTCTTGTCTAGGGCTGGGAGTACCACTGTCAAATCCCTTGAACACCCAACACATGAGCTTCCTGGCTGGCAGGAGACCCTAGAGTTTTTCCTCACTGAAATCTGGTGCTCTGGTTTTCTCCTTTCAAATTTTGTTTGTTTATTCTTTTTTTCCCTTTCTTCTTCTCTGTACCTTCCCTTGCTTTTTATCATTTTACCTCCAATTTCACTTTTTTTTCTCTCTCTCTCTCCCCACCCCGACTCTGGATTTTTCTTTTCTACTCTCTGGTCTCTTATTACTCTTTTACCCATCCCTCTTCCGAGTTGTGTTGAGTGCTTTTTCTTTCTTTGTTTACTCTTCTGTGCATTTTTTGTTTTTGTTTTTTCTTACCCTCTTTTCTCTTTTTGCTTATTGTATTATTTTTTTAGGTGTTGCCTGTTGTTTTTTTCATTGTTGTTGTTTTCATTCTTTCTTCTTTTTTCCTCCTTTATTATTTTCTTTTTTCACTATTGTTTGCTTGGTTTATTTTCTCCCCACCGTATATTTTTATCCTTGCTTCACCTGATGCAGGAAAGCAACTGTGTCCATACAAACAACCTGTGTGTTTTCTCTGTGACCTCTCCTCCTAGGCAAGAGCCAATAGCAGCTGTTATACACATTCCAAGCAACAATAACCAGCATCAGCCAAACCCATTCTAAACTGAGTTGTAAGAAGAGCAAACAGAGACAGGATTGGAAGAAGACTCATTAACAACCTATGACATGCATGTGATATAACTTTCCTTGCTGGTAGCAAAGAAGATTGGAAATATTTACTGATAAAGATAAAAGAATACAGCCTTAAACATGGTTTGCACATTAATGGAAAGAAGACAAATATCTTCACAACAAGACCAGTAAATAACTTGAAAAACAGAGAAAAGATTGAAGTTGTCAAAGACTTTGCGGGCATAGTTACCTTATGAAGGGTTTCCAAAACTGTAAATCTTTGTGGGAATATATAGTCTCATTTGAATTACGAACTTTGTGGAATATAATCCAACTTCTTACCCACAGCACTATTATTGCTCCCCCTTCCAGGTAAAGAACTGGGCATCTGTCAATACTACAGAACCCTCTGTATTGTTCCTCCTAAACACAGCTTCATTATACCCAAAAGCAATCATTATCCTGATTCCAAACTCAACAACCGAACTTAGCTTTTCCTGTTATTGAGTATCATAGGCTTGGATCATAAAGCACATAACATTTCTATGTTTGCTTATTTTTTTACACAGAACAAAAATTGTATTATCTTTAATGTTGGTGTATACAAATAACAAGCTTGATGATTTAGAGAAGAAAGAGGAAGAGGAAGGGAAACATCAGACACTAAAATGTATTACTGGGCAGCTTTCAAATCTTCACAAAGTTCATAGCTTAACTGTTCACCATCTTTTTTAGATGTACAACACTCCTTTTACATGACAGCATTCACCAACAGTTCATATAATATGAAGTTCAACTGAAGTCTTTCACCTGTCAAATTAAGGCAAAAACAGGAGCAAAACAGAAGTTTTCTCTAGTGTCTGAGTATTAGAAATTTTTTCTTTGTACTTTTACATAAAAAATGTTTCAAGGTTTTAATTAATTAAAGGGTCCTTAATCTTTTACTTTTTAAAATGATCACACCATGAATTTCCTCAAATTCGAATCAAAATAACATGTATAGACAAAATTTAAGAAGCTCTTGGAAACACATTTAAAAATACAGCACATGATATATAATTCTATTTTGGGTTTGTTCATCTTTTTCAGAAACTGAAGAAAGCTGAATTTATGCTACATTAATAGTTTTCACGATTTTGACTTTGAATAGAACACAAAATCAGAATTTTGTTTTTTTCAATAGGTTTCCACTTTAGATAATTCAAAGATATCCTGTGTCCTAAGTTGGGCATTTAGGTGATCTTTTCTCATCATATTATTATCAGTGGGTTCTTCTATTAGCAGTTTGTCTTGGTCCTGCCTTGTTCTTGTAAAACCATCCATTTCAGTGCAGCACACATGAAAGATATATAACCCAATGCAAGGAGAAAATCAAAGTCAAAGACCCAGGTGTTTTAGCACATTCTTGGAAACCGGTTTCAACAGTCCTATGATCCTTTTTCTTTCTTAGGGATTTTCTTTCTTTTTCACAATTGTGCAGTCACTGTCCTATTCTATTCTGCAAAACAAATTGAAATAAATTTTTGGAAGATCAAGGTTTTCATTGGCAAAGAACTATTCTGAATGAATCCCCAAATAATAGTATATTGGGTCTCTCCTCAAGTAGCTTCTTCCTCTTTTTAACAGCCTTAACCTACTCTTTTTTTTTTTTTTTCAACAAGCACTGCATTTCAACAGTAAAAGCATTTATTATCAAGCAAACTGTGGAACACAATGTGCTTTAAATACTATGTATTTGGGGTGGAGGAGGGACACACACACCACACATCCATAGATTTGTACACCTCAGCAGCCATCTTTATTTCACTCCGGTTAGGCCATGAATTCATAGGGAATCGGTTCCAGCAGCTCAGGTTCCTTTCCAATGGTTCTCACAAAGTGCGCCTCTCTGGGGGAGCAGGCTGGCGCTTTAGCTGAACCCAGGTCCCTTTCTCTTTGTCTTCCTTATTTTTATGATCATTTTCCTTCACTTGCTTCAGGAAGCTGTCTCGGCTCTTAGAGTGTTTAATACGCTCAATAAGCACATTAATTCTCTTGGCAAGAATCTTACCCTTGACTTGCTTGTTCAGGACAATGCCGACAGCGTGCTGGGTCACATTGTAGACTCTTCCAGTTTTACCGTGGTAACATTTGTGGGGAATGCCTTTTTGAACTGTGCCCATTCCCTTGATGTCCACAATATCGCCTTTCTTGTAGATTAGCATGTATGTGTCCAAAGGAACGACCCCATGCTTTCTGAAAGGCCTGGAGAACATACAGCGGGTACCCTGCCTCTTTCCCTTTGTGTTCGTCATTTTGGGGGATTACTGCAAGATGGCGGCACCCTCCGAAAGCCTTAACCTACTCTTGATCAATAATCTCATCACAGTGGAGTTCTTTGGTCAGATGACTGACAACCATAAGTGAAATAAGCTTTTTGATAAAATCTCACTGATCAAATGGGGTTTTCTCATAATTCATCTAAGGCCACCATCTAGGGCTACTTCTCTGGTTATGAATATTCTCAGAACATCAGAAACATCATTTGGCTTCTTCAAGGGCCACGGATACTTTACAGTCTGCACCACTGATCTACTCCTCTTCTGGATTGTCTTAGTCATTTTCCCAATCATCAAATTCTTTGTCTTCACCCTCACTCTCAAAGTATGGGGCCATCACCTGGCCTGGCTGCGCCCCACATCTGGGAGCCTTAGCAAGGCCACCTGCCCTAGCCTTTGGCAGACCCCATGAAGGAAGGGACTCAGGAATGGCTCCAGGTTCTCACTGTCTACCTCTATCTGGGGAAGGCCACTCTCTTTAAGCATCACAGTCATCTGCTTGCCATTGTTCTCCTCATATAGTTCGGACAGCTTGGACATTTCTGACATGATTTTAACCTACTCAAATGCTCAAAAGGCATTTTCAGAGAAATCAGAGATACGCTACAATGCCAATGGGTCTGTTTGCTTACTTTTGCTCAATATTATGTTTCATGAATTTGTCTATGTTGTTGCAAATGTCTGTAATTGGTTAACATTTTTTTCTGTGTAGTAATCTATGGAATGTATTTAACATTACTTAAACATCTTAGTTAATCTTCATGTAGGTGTGAAGTTTCCAAGTGTTTTACTACTAACAAATAATGCCTCCATGTAGATATTTAGGCATGATTAATGTATCCATCAAGTTCTTAATTTCAGTTAATTAACTAATTAATCTTTTTTCCCCCCTATTCTCTCTCTCTCCAATTAACTATATGTAAGTCCTTTCACCATGTCTGATCTGGCTGCTGTATTTCTTAGTGAATACTTTTTTCTAAGTAAATTTTGGCTCATTGTCACTGAAATCAAAATGATCTGGAGACTTTCCTTAGCCAAAATAATGTGAGTGGAAGTAATTGTTTGAGGTTTTCCAGATACATTTTTATTGACTTTTGAGTACAATTAAGTGTTCTGGAATATTCATTCTCTGCAATGCTATCCATAACTCATCATGATCAACAAAGTTGTGAACCTTTGCTTAATCAGTAAAGCACAGGTAAACATTTTTCTTATAGTCTCTGCTTTCAACCATTATGTCAGTAATGATATTCCACATTCCATGTCCTTGTCTGAATCTGGTTTGAACCTCTGACAGTTCCTTGTCAATGTACTATGACAGCAGTTTTTGAATTATCTTCAGCAAAGTTTTACTTGCATGCAATATTAATGATATACTATTGGGTTACCTATGTTTGGAAGGTGCACACATATGGATTGTTTCCAATCAGTTGGCCAGGCAGCTGTCTTTCAAATTTGGGGGCATAGATAAATGAGTGACTCGAGAGTCGCATCAGTTTGTTAAAATATTTCAATTTATTTTCCATCAATTCCTGGAGCCTTGTTCTTTGCCGATGCTTTCAATACATCTTGGAGTTCTTCCTTCAGTACCAGTGGCTCTTGATAATATGCTATCTCTTGTAATGGTTGAATACCTACCATTTCTTTTTGGTACAGTGTCTCTGTACATTCCTTCCATCTCCTTTTGGTGCTTTCTGTATCAGTTAATATTTTGCCAATAGAATCCTTCAATACTGCAGATCAAGGCTTGAATTGTTTTTTTTTTTTTTTTTCAGTTCTTTCAGTTTGAGAAATGCTGAGTTTATCAATCCTTATGTGTTACATTTCAGTTTTTAAAAAATGTTTTATTGTGAATTATGTGATAGTTTACATGGGAGTACATTAGCTTTACATTCATCCTATCGTTACATTGCCATGGTTATAATCCCATCCATGTATCACCAACCAACCAAATGGTACATCCCACAAACCTGTCCCTTGGTTGTCAGCACACAGCCCCCTCTCTCTCTGGGTCTAGAGTTACATTTTATATTTGACAACTCCAACTTTCCTAGATTCATATTTCATACATTTTATGTTTGAATTATTAATGGATGTTTTACAGCTGTTTCTTGTAATTTTGAGTTGTGCCCCATCAGTAAATGAAGGTTCCAAACACTTTACTCCATTCACGTTATCATGGTCAACTCAACTTTGTGGCAGCATCTCTTATCCAGTGGTTTTTTTGAATGTCTTCCAAGCTTACGGGTTCATTCATCTTCTGGCACTATATCTGACAGTATTCTGGTACTATTTATCATGTTTCATTATTCAATATTCTGGTACTGCCTGTCAGTGTTCCCCTGCTATTCATAAGGTTTGCAGAGGCTAAATGTTCAGCAGTAGTCTGCTCTCCGTCTTCCTAGTCTGTCTTAGTCTTGAAGCTCAGCTGAAATTTGTCTACCATGGGAGTTCCTACTGGTATTTAAAATACCAGTAGCATAACTTCCAGCATCACAGCAACATGCAAGCCCCCACAGTATGACAGAGTAACACATGGTGAAACGGAGTTCAAAATTATTCAAGTAGGCAAGAAATCATGTTTTGGGATGATGGAATTTGGGAAAAGTTACACTAAATTTTATATCATTGGTTTTCATCAAAAGAATGAATAGATGTTTTCTAAAATGGAAGTAATTTATTTCTGGGTCTTGGTCTTTTATGACATTTAAAAAAAGAGCACATAAAAATTTAAACATTAATCACAATTTTAATATCACAGTTATTAAAACCCCACAACCAAAGTATTTAATAGCTTAAAATTTATATTAATGTTGAGGGCATTCATATAACTGAAATACATTGATCTGAATTTAATTTCTTTATAAGGGCAGAGAATTGAATCCCATGGAAACAGAGCAGGGAGAAATAGTTACATCATTACTGGTATGGTATAGAACTGTATGGAAAAAGTGAACTTTCAGCATATACATTTGTTGGGGAATATGGTTTTATAAGAAATGATTTCAAATGAGCATACTTAGCATTTGACTGTCTTGTTGTACTAATCTTGTTTATTGCAATATTCTAGTTTCTTTTTGAGTAAAAAGGCCCTCACTTTGTGCTGTGACACTACCATGCTTCTTATCACATAAGTCATAAATCTAGCGTTCAGCTGTAATTTTTTATAACATTTTTATATACTGTAAACCAAATAACCAATTAAATTGCAAATCTACAATTATTTTCTTAGGGTTGTCTTATGGTAAGCACCTGTCCTCTGGTGTTGGATTTTGCTTGTGGGTGTTTGTATGAGGGTGTATATGTGTGTGTGTGTGTGTGTGTGTGTGTGTTTGTAGTGGCGTGTCTGGAGGAGGGTTTGATATAACTGAACATAGGCATGGTGGTATGTTAAATAATAATCCTCAAATGTACACAAACACTAATCCCTGAAACCTGTGACTGCAACAATATTTATGGCAAAATGGATTTTCTGATATGATTAAGTTAAAGATTTTGAGATGAGGAGATTACCCTGGATTCTATCAGTGAGTCCTAAATGTATCCACAAGCATCATTACATAGAGTGAGGTTTAACATAGAGAAGGAGAAGATGACATTAAGAAAGAATGGAATAATGTACTTTAAAGGAAAAGGAAAAAGCTACAAGTTAAGGAATATAGGAGGCCAAGGAAAAGCTGAAAAAGGCAAAGAAACAAAGTCTTCCCTCAGAGTCTTCAAAAGGAATCAGTCTTGCCCAACTCCTCAACTTTAGCCCAGAATTTGTCTTTCCTGCCTCCAGAAGAATTGTCTAAGAGGATAATTTTTTGCATAATTATTTATAATAATAGCAATACTGTTGTTAATCGTCCTTGAGTTGGTTCCAATTCAAAATGATTCTGTATAGCATTTTCAAAGTTGTAAATCTGATTAAATCAGAAAGTCTCATCTTTCTCTCACAGAGCAACTTCAACTGCTGACCTTGCAATTTAAAACGAACTTACAGTCCAGTGCATTAACCCACAGCACCACACCAGGACTCCAACAGCAATAGAAAATGAATATAGCCTTCTTTTCTTGCATCTTAAAAATCTATTTTCTATCATACGTATTTAATGCGCAGATCACTTTAAAATTCAAATCTGATCCCTAAATGAATTCCTGGAGTGGTATTGTAGGATAAGCACTGGACTACTATCAACAAAGTTGGCAGTTCACACCCACCAGCCTCTCCTCTGAAACCATATACTGGGTCACTATGAGTTACAACTGACTTGACTGCACATAACAACAAAAATTACCTAGCAGGGTTCCTGGTGGAGCATTGCAGGATAAGCACTGAACTGCTAACCACAAAGACAGAGGTTCAAAGCCACCAGTGGCTCCTTGGAAATCCAATATAGGAATGCTATGAGTGGGAACCCACTGTAAGGCACTTAACAACAACAGTTACTCAGCAAGGTAAATATAGAAGATTTATCAGTATATGTGCTCGTTTTGCCATTTTTATTCTTATCTATTTTGTTCTTTGTACCCTATCATGTGGCATTACGAACTTTTCAGGACTCTTTCAAGTGTTGACATACTTCCTGAAGTCTTTTATCCAATTTGCAAACTTTTTTTTTGGCATCTAAAGTACTTATTGCATATATTTACTTTATTAATTATTATATCACAATATATTTTTGTGTTTTCTAATGACTTTTTCTCCAAAATTAAAATCCCATACTGTGCTTCCTCAGATCTAGTTCAATGTTAGACACAAAAGAGCTACACACTTTTTCTCTGAGTACATTAATGATAAATCCATAGTTATGGACATCAAATACCCAATTATTTGTCTCTATATTTTAACTTTTCAATTTTTGATGAGTTTTACTTATATTAATGAGATAACTTTTCTCACAATTCTACATTCTTCCACTATTAGCACTGTAAGAAAAGAAATATATATATATATATATATATATATATATATATATATATATATATACACACAAATACATTCCAAATACCCTAAAGGTTCACCAATGTGTGTATATTACAGTATAGATATCTTTCATTAACATGAAAATATACTTGAGTTTTTTTCAACTTGAAAGATCTCAGCTTTTTCTGCTATGTCCTCATAGTCTCAAATGATGCAGTCTCTACAATTATTCTTTTGAGCTTTTGCTTGCTTTGTATTTTTAAGCCATAGGTTCTCAATTGTCACAGTGTTATCATTGTTACCTCAGCTTGCACAAGTGACGGAATCTACAAAAAAAATACTGAATGATGCAGAAAGCACCAAAAGAAGATGTGAGGATTGCACAGAGTCACTGTACCAAAAAGAAATGGTCAATGTTCAACCATTTTAAGAGATAGAATATGATCCTGAAGAGGCAATCATCCTGAAACTCAAAGGTATCACACAAGCAGGCAGGTGAGCTTGCTGGTGACCACATTGGTCTATTGGTGAGTGGAAGTAGGGGACAGGCAGCTCTGAATATATGGGCTGAGTTCAACCACATTCCATAGACCCCTGTCAACCTGGAGATGAGAGGGAGAAGAGGAAAAGCTGGTTGGTCTGAAGTATGGTGAGACCTGGGTTTCCTGAACCCATGGACAATGACATAGCTATGTTGGCCTAGAGTTAAGAGTGAAGCGTCCAGCTGATATGAAATGAGGGGAGATGCACAAGAACACCCAGACTTGCAGATAGTACCCATTTGACCTGATGAAAAGAAGTGGGGATAAGATTCTTATGATTCAATAGTGAGTAATTGTTATCATGACTAACTACAATTGTCACAACGTAAAGGTAGAAGTTTTGTAGCATAATGGGGAGAGTAATTAATCTTACAGTCCAGGAACAGAGGACCCTAGGGCCATTAAGGGAGAAGAGTATGAGCAGAATGTAGGGCCCTATCCAGAGAAGCAGTGACACAACAGATGGAGGCACAGATGATGACAAGGAGAGGTAGAGCAACTGAAGACTCTAGACACATGGAAAGAGAAAGGCTGTGCACTGGCAGCCAGGAGGCAGACCTGCAGAATGAACCTTTGGTCATTTAAATGATTATACATTGCTGATTGTTTTTGTTTACATCCAAAAAAGAAAAACAAACAGAGGGAATAGAAGCAAATACTATTGAATGATGATGCACAAAGGGGATTTTTAATAATTGCAATTAAATGAAATACCATAGGATGAGTGAAAAACTGATATTTTCACATGTAAACTATCACTCAGTTCACAATAAAAATTAAAAAAAAAAAAGTCAGGTGTTGGTATACAGATGCAAGTCAAGAAATTCTAGAGTTGCTGGGAGCACAAGAGGCTAGGAGAGAGACATAAAATAAAACCTCATTTGTCTTCAAAGGAATCAAGTCAATTAACATCACGTTGTGTACTTGTTGCCTCTAGAGCTATTACTGGACAATAAATTTATGTTCCTTAAAGCTTAAAAAAAAAAAAATCCAATGATCCTGAAGGAAGAAGTCTAAGGTATTTTGAAGTCATTGGCAAAGAAGTAGGCACTGGGCATAGATGGAATACAAATGGAAATCTTTCAACAAACTGATACAGCACTGGAGGCACTCACTCAACAATGTCAAAAAATTTGGAAGACACCTACCTGGTCAACTGACTGGAATAGATCTGTATTTGTGTCCATTCCAAAGAGAGGTGATCTAATGAAATACAGATATCATTGACATGTCATGGAAGTAAAGTTTTACTAAAAGTAATAAAAATGGCAGCATCTATACATTGACAGAAAACTTCTTGAGGTTCAAGCTGCATTCAGAAGAGAACACAGGACGAGGGATATCATTGTTTATGTTAGATGGATCTTAGCTGAAAGCAAAGGATAGCAGAAAGATGTTTACCTGTGCTTTATTGACGACACAAAGGCTTTCAATTGTGTGGATCATAAAAACCTATGGACATCATTGTAAAGTATGAGTATTCCAGAACACTTAATCACGCTCATGAGGAAACTGTACAAAGAACCAAGAGGCAGTTGTTCAAACAGAACAAGGGAACACCAAATGGTTTTAATTTAGGAAAGGTGTATACCAGGATGGTATTCTTTCACCATACTTATTCAATCTGTATGCTGAACAAATAATCCAAGAAACTGGATTATATGAAGAAAAATGAGGCATCAAGATTGCAGGAAGACTCATTAATAACCTGCAATATGCATATGATACAGCTTTTTTTTAGTGAAAGCAACCAGGACTTAAAATACTTACTGATGAAGATCAAAGACCACAGCCTTCAGTGTGGGATGCATAAATCCTCACCACTGGACCAATAAACATCCATATCAATGAAGAAATGTTTGAATTTGTCATAGACTTCATGTTGTTTGGATCAGTCATCAATACTCATGGCAGCAGCATCCAATAAATCAAACGATGTATTGCATTGGGCAAATCTACTGCACAAGGCCTCTTTAAATTGTTGAAGCGCAAAAATGTCAGTTTGAGAACTTAGTGCACTGGACCAAAGTCATGGTATTTTCAATAACCTCATATGCATGTGAAAGTTGGACAGTGAATAAGAAAGATTGGTTGAAGAATTTGAGTTATGGTGTTGGAGGAGAATATTGAAAGTACCATATATTGCCAAAAGAACAAACAGATCTGCATTGGAAGAAACACAGCCAGAGTGCTCCTGGGAAGCCAGGATGGCCAGACTTTGTTTCTCATGCTTGCAACATATTATCAGGAGAGACCAGTCACTAGAGAAGGATATCATGCTTGGTAAAGTAGATGGTCAGAGAGAAAGAGAAAGGCTCTCAACGAGATGTATTGGCACAGTGGCAGGAGCAATGAGCTCAGACATAGCGACAATTGTGAGGTTGACCCAGGACCAGGCAGAGTTTCATTCCTTTGTGCATAGGGTCACTATGAGTTGTTAGCAACTTGATGGCACATAACAACAACAATAATGATTTTTAATAATCATTTTGATGGGTAGAGCATCTCATTCTCCACAGAAGTTCTCAGAAGAGAGCAGCTTGAACACTTACACATAAAATTTCAATATACTCTTTTTTTAATCACACTGGTAAGTCACTTGCAGCTACTTAATTGGAATGGACACCACCACTCAACCACTTGTCCTCATAGCCTATTGCTCAATCCAACCCATCATTCTTCTTACATTCACTTGGTTATTTGAAACATTTTTTCAGATAATAATATGTTTTTTTAAATAACTGCAAATAATACTCATGAAGTAAAAAACAGCATTGATTTTATCAATATTAACAACAATAATTATGATAAAAATTAAACCATGTTGAGATATTCTTGTGAAAAACAGGTCTACCTTCAGTATTTTATCTAACACATACTTAATGAAAGGAACCTTTCCATGATTCTATAAGAAATGCCACTTTTAAACATGCTTTTGCTGAAAGTACCTTTCCTCGGCACATTTTTCTAAATAGCTAAAACATTTCTTAGACATCTCATTAATCTTTTTTTCTGTGATGTAGGAGGTGGTTATTATTATCCTCATTTTACAGATGGAAGATAAGGTATAAGAGGTTAAGAGACTTGACACAGAGTACCAGCAGAGAATCACGAATAGAAATGAGGCCACTGGATATATTACAAGTGTGAATATGGAGCTTTTTCTTTGTTTTTCTCATACACTTGGAGATCGTGGATAGAGGAAATCCTAAGACCTCTTTTAAGGCAAAAATCTCATGAAATGTATATTACTGTTCAGGAAAAATATTTGGCATGACATATGTCAAATGTTTATTCTCTTATTTTTATGTTTAAATTAATACTAAAATCCTGGTGTGGTGCTGTAGGGTTAGCACTAGTCTTCTGCCCACAAGGTCAGAGGGTCCAACCCACCAGCTGCTCCTCAGAAACCCTATACTCATTGACAGTTCACAATAACAACAAACCGTATACTCACTAACACTTCAAAATAACAAGTATTTTAATTAACTTATTCATAGAAAGTTAATGGATTTCATTACTATGAGATTTTTAGGAATTCTGTAAACATCTTACAATATTAGGCCTTTCCTTTTGATTTTAGAAAAGTAAATTACTTGCTATTAAGAAGTGGCAATTATCTCTGTTACTAAGACTAGGTTGGAAGGTACTAGTAAATTGAGTAAATAGGTTTATACAACTTTACACATACCAGGAAATAAAATTAGTATAGTGTAGGTTGATGTAGGTTAGTTTTGCTCTTTTTCAAAAACAAAGACCATTTAGCAGTGGGATAACATTTCAAAATTGCAGAATATGCCAATTCAGAAAAGAAAAACCTAAATAATTATTTTTATCCCATCAAAATGATTCAGTAAAATAAGCCCAAGAAAGCCCTACCATAGGTCTATCATTTGAGTGACAGGTGGTTGGGGTTTGAGGGGTATGAATAATTAGACCATTTGCATGTCCTGGCTTTCAATGCCAGAATTATATGTTTTTTATTAATGCTCAGTCAATGAAAGTATAAATGATAAAAGATGAGCAGCAAAGCATTGAAGAAATTATGAAATTTGACAGCCATGGTGGAACAATGCTTAAGAGACTGGCTGTTAACCAAAGGGTTGCAATTTGAACCTATCAGCTACTCTGAGGTAGAAAAGATGTGGCAATGTGTTCCCCTAGAGTTTTACAACCTAAGAAACCCTATTAGCTGTTCTTCTTTATCCCTAAGTGTCATTATGAATTTGAATTGACTCAACAGTTCACAAAAATAATAGTGAATACTGAAACAATTTATATATTGGAAATTCATAAGAGTTTTTATATCTGTCTTTTGCTTTCATACCTATATACTGATGCTAGAAGAAATGGAAGAAATGAGGAAGTCAAAGAGCTGAACAGAAAATTTCAATGGGCAGCTTGAAAAGGCAAAGTCAAGTAAAGAAATGTGCAAAGACCTGCAGTTAGAAAACCACAAGTGAAGAACATGCTCAGCATTTGTCAAGCAGAAAGAAAATTATATATATATCGAATTATAATATTGAGGGATTCCAGAGGAAAAATATAGAATGATGTAAAAAATATCAAAATAAGATGTAAGGAATATAGTCACTGTACCAAAAAGAAATGGCCAATGTTCAAACATTTTACAGTGCAACATATCACTGAGAACTTATGATACTGAAGGAAGTCCAAGCTGCACTGAAAGTATTGGTGGAAACCAAGGCACCAGGAATTCATTTTCAACAAACTTATGAAGCAGTGGAGGGGTGCTCGTTCATCTATGCCAAGAATTTGGAAGACAGCTGCCAGGCCAACTGATTGGAAAATATTCGTATTTCTGCCCATTCCAAATAAGGGTGGCCCAATGGAAGGTGGAAATCATAGAACAATATCATTAATATCACATGCAAATAAAATTTTTCTAAAGAGAATTAAAAAATGGCTGCAATAGTACATTGACAGAGAATTGCCGGCAGTTCAAGTCAGGTTCAGAGGAGGATGTTTAATAAGGGATATCATATAGATTTTGGCTGAGAGCAGAAAATATGAGAAAGATGCTTTCCTTTGCTTTATTGATTATGTAAAATCTTTAAACTGTGTAGATCATGATAAGCCATGGACAACATTGCAGAGACTGAGTATTCTGGAAAACTTATTATGCTTATAAAGAGCCTATACATAGACCAAGAGTCAGTCGTTTGAACAGAACAGGATACAGAATGGTTTAAAGTCAAGAAAGCTGTGTGCCAGGGCTGTATCCTTTCACCATACTTATTCAGCTGCTTGATTTTATGAAGAAGAGCATGGCATCAGGAAGACTCATTAACAACCTGTGACATGCAGATGATACAACTTTGCTTGCTGAAAGTGAAGAGGACTTAAAACATTTACTGATGAAGATGAAAGACCAATTTTCAATATGGGTTACACCTCAATGTAAAACAAACAAAAATCCTTACCACTGGACCAATAAATAACATCATGATAAATGGAGAAAAAATTGAACTTATCAAAGACTTCATTTTGCTTGGATCCACTATTATCACTCAGTGGAGCAGTAGTCAAGAAATAAAATGATGTATTATATTAGGTAAATCTGCTGCACAAGACCTCTTTAAAGTGTGTAAGAGCAAATACAACATTGGAGTATGAAGGTGCACCTGATCATAGTATTTTCAGTTGTCTCCTGTGCATGTGAATGTTGGACAATGAATAAATAAGAATGTAGAAAAAGTGAAGCATTTGGGCTATTGTGTTTGAGAAGAATATTGAAAGTACCATGAACTGGCAGAAGAACAAACAAATCATTGTTGAAAGTGCAACCAGAACACTCCTTAGAAACAAGGATGATGAAACTTAGTCTCTCACACTGAACATGCATTACTATGAGGTATCAGTCCCTGGAGAATGACATTAGGTTTAGTACAGTGGAGGGTCAAAGAAAAATAGGAAGATCCCCAATGAGATGGAGTTGGCACAGAGGCAGCAAAAATGGGCTTAAGCATAACAAACACAGTGTGGATGGCACAGGATCGGACAGTATTTTGTTCTGTTGTGCATAGGGTTTCTGTGAATTGGAACCCACTAGATAGCACCTAACAATGTAACAAGAACAAATTTTCTAACTAGAACTGGGAATAAGACTCTAGAGTTTGATCTTAAGAAACAAAACTTAATCTGAGCTTTAAGGTGAATATTTGAAAAAAAAAAAAAAAATCACTAAGCCTAAAGCCAGAGTTTATTAATTCTTCTAATAAGAACAGCATTAATTCCAAATACCCAGTTGGCATTAAGTCTTTAAAAAGGAGGAAATGCTATGTCCCTAGTGTTCAATATGGAACATGAATGCTTGGCATGTGGCAGAGAAATGACTTACCTTAGTACTGAATTCCTGAGTGAAAAATTCACAATTTATTTGCAATTTAGCCTTAGGGGAAAAAGTTATTTTGCTTTTATATCTGTCAGTTTACTCATCTGCAAAACAGGCATTATAATTACTATATTTTTCATTAATCTGGACAGGAAGTAGTTAAAAGTTACACCAATTTGCCAAAAAAGCAAAGTCTAATGTTAAGAAACATGTTGTTGTTGTTATGTCCTGTGGAGTCGGTTCTGACTCACAGCCACCCTGTACAAGGTTTCTGAGGCTGTAAATCTTTACAGGAACAAAAAGCCTCATATTTCTCCCATGGAACAGCTGGTAGCTTCGAACTGCTGACCATGAGATTAGCAGCCCAATTTGTAACCACTACACTAACAGAGCTCCTTTAAGAAACATGATGTCACACAAATTACGCATCTGATTTCAGCTCATTTTCCAAATAATAAATTATTTGTCCCCATCATTGGGAAGCTTAAAATGCGACTGTCATTGCCCTGTCACACAGAACCTTTATTTTATCTAAAAATATAAATGGAAGAGAGAGAACATACTCATGGGCAGGAAATACTTAAGATAAACAAAGGAGCCAAATCTCAATGTGAACAAGTAAATGATATTACCAGAAATGTAATGTTTCTTTTATTTTTATTATTTATTTTCATGTGAAAGTTACAGAAAGTACTCGTAAGACTTAGATTTTACCTGTATAACCTAAAAGTTAGCCATGCTAACTTACACCACACAAGTCAACACAAATTAAAATATCCTAGTAAATTTTGAAGGGGGACAGCACCTTAGTAAAATGTGCATTTTAAGATAATTTTAGTCATATCCCCATGCAACAATTAAGAGTTCAGGAATCAAGCCATAAGCTCCTCAAAAGAAATGCTTGGCAATTGACTTTTAAAAACAAAAACAAAACACAACCACTAAGAGCAGTATGGGGCACAGTTCTACTTTGATATATATGGATCACCATGAGTTGCTATCAACTGCATGGTAACTGGTTGATATGTTCCTAATAGCTAGATTCAGAAATTCTTAATGGTTTTCCAATATTGTATCCTTTATCAATCTACTCAAGTCTGAGTAACTATTCTTAGCAGGTTTAAGATAGCATACCATTGCATCCAGAAGTACCTGAGGAATGCCTTAGGTTGACATGTCCTTAATTTATTTATTTATTTACATAATCCACATCAAAATGGATGTCAGAAGAGACACTGAATCTTGTTGTCCACTGTAGAGATGCTAAAGTAAATGGAAGAAATGAGGAGGTACAAGACCTGAACAGAAAATTTCAAAAGTCAGCTCCAGAAGACAAAGTCAGAAAGCCAAAAGGGAAAAACAAACTCAGCATTTCTCAAGCTGTGGGAACTGAAGAAAAAATTCAAAACTTGGCTTTCATTATTGAAGGATTCTCTGGGCAAATTATTGAATGATGTAGAAAGCATCAAAAGAAGATGCAATGGATACACAGAGTCACTGTACCAAAAGGAAATGGTTACGGTTCAACCATTTCAAGAGGTATCATATGATCCAGAGCCAATGAAACTGAATATTTAAAATTGAGAAAGGTGTGCGACAAGGTTGTATTCTTTCACCATACTTATTCAACCTGTATGCAGAGCAAATAATATGAGAAGCTGGGTTCTATGAAGAAAAATGTGGCATCAGAATTGGAGGAAGACTCATTAACAACCTGCAATATGCAGATGATACAACCTTGCTTGTTGAAAGTGAAGAGAACTTAAAGTATTTACTGATGATGATCAAAGAGCACAGCCTTCAGTATGGATTGCATCTTAATGTAAAGAAAACAAAAATCCTCACCACTGCAATAAACAATATTCTTATCAATGGAGAAAAGATTGAAGTTGTCAAGGACTTCATTCTTCTTAGATCAACTATCAACACTAATGGACGCAGCAGTCAAGAAATCAGATGACGTATTGCATTAGGCAAATGTGCAGCACAAGACCTTTTTAAAGTCTTTTTTTTAAAGTGTTGAAGAGCAAACATGTCAGCTTGAGGACCAAGGTGCGCCTGACCAAAGCAATGGTATTTTCAATAACCTCATATATACGCAAAAGCTGGACAGTGAATCAGGAAGACTGTAGAAGAATTGATGCATTTGAGTTAAGGTGTTGGAGGAGAATATTGAAAGTACCATGGGCTGTCAAAAGAACCAACAGATCTGTGTTGGAAGAAGTGCAGCTATAGTGCTCCGTGGAGATGGCCAAACTTTAATCTCTCGTACTTCGGACATAATGTCAGGAGGGACCAATCACTGGAGAAGGATATCTTGTTTGGTAAGGTGGAAGGTCAGCAAACAAGAGTGCGATCTCCAATGGGATGAATTAGCACAGTGGTAGCAGCAGTGGACTGAAGTGTAGCAGCAATTATGAGGATGGCACATGACTAAGTTGTTTCTTTTTGTTGTAAATAGGGTTGGTATGGGTCAGAACTGAGTCAATGATCCCTAACAATGAAAACAACAGGGAAGTTAATAGGCTACAATATAAAATCAGAAATGCTCAGGGCACAGTTGCTCTAGACAATTGTTGACAAATGTCCTCAGGATGCAGCACTCTACCTTAAGTCTC
The DNA here is from genome assembly GCF_000296735.1 of Chrysochloris asiatica. Taxonomy (NCBI): domain Eukaryota; kingdom Metazoa; phylum Chordata; class Mammalia; order Afrosoricida; family Chrysochloridae; genus Chrysochloris; species Chrysochloris asiatica. Next base: position 2,533,569 of record NW_006408535.1, read on the forward strand.
AACCTGAAGGCACTCAGTTTCAGCTCTGTGGGTCAGCAAACCTAGTTCACCCACTAAAGTGCCTTGAGGTACTCCATTCTAAAAGCAAGCTTCCTGCCCAAAGTCACTCACTTTACTTGCTCTGTGGGTTAGCAAGCCACTGCTCTGTCTCATACTCTAGTTCTTTTATCTGTTGATGATGATCCTCAGTCACTTCTTCAGTGGCACAGGTTTTTGTCTCTGGGTTGAGAAGGTTCAGTGTGCAGGGATGTGCTCCTCTCCTGGCTCTTTCTCTTTCATGGTAGTGAGATACTCTCCCTGATTCTGAGAAGGTTCATTTTAGATTCATTCTAGAGCTTCAAATTCTTGCAATTATAATTAACTCTGCTAAGGTCCACAGCTGAAACATGTAATCCTATCAATATCTTTCCCCACCTTCTTGAACTCAGACCTAACAAGGCAGGAACATTGTTTGATGGGAGTAACAGACTATGGTTAGAAGAGACATTAGGTAAATTCATTACACCTCAGTGTCTAATTCCTAAAATATGTTCTTTCAGTGATCTCTAAATTCAGGTAGATAGACTCAAGCTCCCAGTGTAGCACTGTGGTTTAATATGCTGGACTGCAAAGTAGGTTTGAATCACAAAGTCATAGGTTCAAGTTTATCAGTCGCTTTTCAGAAACCCTATACAGGGTTGCTATGGGTCAGAACCGAATCGACAGTACTTACCAACAGCAATAATAACATACTCAAGGTCATATGTTGGTTCTCATGGATTTGTCTTAATTTTTTTTTCAGCTTCAGCCTGAACTTGCATATGAGCAATTCGTAATCTCTTCCATAGTCAGCCCTTGGTCTTGTTTTGGCTGATAATATTGGTTTCTCCATCATCTCTTCCCAGACATATATTGATATGATTCCTCTGTGTTTCATCTGGTGAGGTCCACATATAGAATCACTGTTTAAGGTTTTGTAAAAAGGTATATATGATAAATAAGTCATTAGTCTTGCCAAATTCTATCATGTGATCTCCACTATCATTTCTATCGCCAAGGTCGTATTTTCCAAATACCAATTCTTCCTCTTTTTTTTCAATGTTCACATTCTAATCACTAGGAATATTCAATGTATATTGCATGCGTGATCAATTTCAGCATGAAAAAGTTGATAAAATTATTCAATTTCTTTATCATTGGCCTTAGAAATTGGTGGGCATAGTTGAATAATAATGGTATTAACTGATCTTCCTTGTGTCATTGATGAGCACCATGGAATTGGTTCTGACTCACAGTGACCCTGTATAGGGTTTCCAAGGAGCAGCTGGTGGGTTTGAACTTCAGATCTTGTGCCTCACAAGATGTACATTATCCTATTACCACCAGCATAATACTTCAAGATAGATCCTGAAATATTCCTTTTGACTAGGAATATGACCTCATTCCTCATCAGTTTTTAATTTTTGGCCTAGTAAAATATATAATTGTCTGTTTCAAAATAGCCAATACCAGTCCATTTCAGCTCAGTGATATCTAGAATACTGATCTTTAGGCATTCAATTTTATTTTTTATAACTCGTCATTTTCTTAGATGCATACTTTGTACATTTCATGTTCCGATTCTTAAAGGATGTTTGCAGTTGTTTCTTCTCATTTTGAGTCATGTCCCATCAGCAAACTAAGGAGCCAAAGCTTTGTTCCATACATGTCATTATGTTGACTCTCGAGCTGCTCCTCGGAAACCCTATATGATGGCACTTAACAGCAACAACTGCTTTGAGAAGGTAGCTCTTCTCCAGTCATGGAGTGCCCTCCAACCTGTGGTGCTCATCCTCTGGCACTATATCAGATGGCCCACTGTTAATAATAAGGTTTTCAGTGGCTAACCATTCAGAAGTGGTCTATTTATCTGTATTCCTAGCCTGTTTTAGTCTGGACTCTCCATTGAAACCTGTTCACCATTGGAAACCCGGCTGGTATTTAAAATACCAGTGGTATAGCTTCTAGCATCACAGCAACACACACAATACCACAGTATGACAAAGTGACATATGGTTGGAAGACATTCATAGTACCCATTAATGTCTACAGTGTTGGAGATGGATGATAAAAAATGTAGACAAGGGCATAAAAGTGAATAAACTAGCGGTAGTCTTTGTCAATTAAATCTAGTATATGGAATCAATCGTATGCAATTCCACGGTCTAAAAAATGCATTAAATATTGTTATAAAAAAAGAAACAAAAGTGCTTCAATTGCTGTGCAATGCAGAGCAGTATTTATGTGGCAGATAGCACTTGTGGTAAGTCTTGAAAATTAAGTAAGAAATAATGCATATCTTGAATATACTTATATGTGGCAAATTAGTCATTTGATTTTGTATGCCTCAGTTGTTTCCATATTTCTTTATCTCACGATTAGTATGAAGAAGTTATAGAACTAGCTCTTCAGATGATAGCAATAACTATCTTAGTCTCCTTACTTACCCATTTTCCACAATGTACAAACAGAATTAGTTATTTACTTCTCTCTGGATATCATCTTTATACATTTTTCTATATTTATTAATATATTTCAATTGTTTACATTCCTACTTTTCCCATTAGATTTTCAACGTCTGTATAAAAGTAATTGTATCTCATTTTACTTATCACTGTATTATTGTTTCCTGAAATCAATTTTCGGAAACTGGAATGATAAGAGCACTGAAATTAACACTGTATCAACGACTATGACATTTACCAACTATGTTACACACAAGCTTGTTCCATGGATGAAAATAATGCTCAGAGAAAAATCTTAAAATATAATAACTCCTCCTGAAATATATATGTTCCTCTGAAGTCATACATATACATATAGTCATTTGGAGGATGCAGTATTACCAGTGGGGGTATCTGTATCTCAAACAGCAAAGTTTTGCTATCAATCTTGATGCCATTTATGATTATACTTCATAGAGATTCTGTAACTGAAAACCTACTAGATAGGATATTTGTACAATGTACAAAATATGTAATTAATAAAGTCAAAATGATTGCAGGTTAATACTGAAATGCCAGGGCAAAACAAAATTGGCCCAACTGACAAGATATAAGAATAATGTACTAAGGTATTTCTTATCTATTGTATATCACCCCTAAAAACACATTGAAGCTACATTGAAAACTGCATTACAAGTTATTGCTGCCCTGAGCTCCAATAACTTGTAAAATGCCAGCAATGCACCTACTATAAACACATTGAAAAAGCATCTTAGTACATTACTGCCTGCAGGAGTAGAGACCATGTTTATGGAATTGGGAAGTTATGACCCCATCTGTTATGTATGTCGAACAGTTTACCCACTGTATAAAGTCTGCCATGCAACACCACACATATCAGGCAAGGATAACGGTTCTTGGCAGGGGAAATAAAACAACAATACTTGTTTCTTAGCTCATTTCTCTTATATACTGCTGTTAGGATAATCTCCCACCTAAAATATTAAGCATGCTTATTCCCTTAGAGGTCTATACTAACCCATGTTCAAAGATAGTAGTAAAAATACACTCGAATGTAAAGAACTAACAAAGGAATCTACATTGAAAAGAAAGGAGAATAAAAGCTTCTTTTGTGAATTTAACATTTCATTCCCATTCTCTCCTCCTCATACTTCAAAGCATCTCCTACGACTGAAATACTTATATTGTATGTGATTTACGTAAGCACTTGCTGGTCAAAAGTATGATCCACAGACTAGCATAACCTGAGATTAGGAAGAAATGAAAAATCTTGGATTTCACTCAAGACCTATGGATTTAGGATCTGTAATTTACTACAGATTTAGGCTCTGTAATTTAACCTATGGAATTAGAATCTGTAACCAATCCCCAAGTGATCAATATTCAGGAGCCCTATGGCACAGTAGTTAAGTACTCAGCTGCTAATTGAATGATTGGTGGTTTGAATACAACAGCTGCTTCACAGGAGAAAAATGTGGTAGCTTTTTCTGTAAAGATTTATAGCTTTGAGACTTTGGGGATTGTTTTATTCTGCCTATAGGGTTGCCATGATTGACTCCAACTAGTGGTGTTGTTGTTTGTTGTTAAGTGCTGTCGAGTCGGTTCCGACCCATAGCGACCCTGTACAGGGTTTCCGAGGGCGTAAATCTTTACGGGGGTAGAAAGCCTCATCTTTCTCCCGCTGAGTGGCTGGTAGTGGTATAGTAGTGATAAATATGCAGATTAAAATCTGAGAACCATTGCTCTAGGGTTAAGTTAAAGTCAAAGAATTAATTTATAATAGGGAGTTACACCAGCACTCCTGTCAGTTTGTCATACTGTGGTGGCTTGTGAATGGCTATGATTCTGAAAGCTATACCACCGGCATTTTATATACCAGCAGGGTCACCCATGGTGGACACGTTTCAGATGAGCTTCCAGATGAAGACAGACTAGGAAGAAAGAGTGACAAACTACTTCTGAATATTTAGTCACTGAAAACCTTATGGATAACAGAGAAAAACTGTCAGATATAGTGCCAGAAAATGAGCCCTTCAGGTTGGAAGGCACTCAAAATGTGACTGAGGAAGAGCTGCCTCCTCAAAGTAGAGTTGACTATGATGACGCGAATGGAGTAAAGCCCACGGGACCTTCATTTGCTGATGGGGCACAACTCAAAATGAAGAGAAACAGCTGTAAACATCCATTAAAAATCAGAACATAGAATGTACGAAGTACGAATCTGGGAAAATTGGAAGTTGTCAAAAATGAAATGGAACACATAAACATTGATATCTTAGGCATTAGTGAGCTGAAATGGACTGGTATAGGCCATTCTGAATCTACAACCACATGGTTTACAAGCCAGAAATGACAAATTAAAGAGGAATGGTGTTGCATTCATTATCAAAAAGAACATATCCAGATCAGTCATGAGGTACAATGCTGTCTGTGATAGGATAATATCCATGTGCCTACAGGAAAGCCAAGTGAACACCACTATTATTCAGATTTATGCACCAACCACTAAAGCCAGTGAGGATGAAATGGAAGAATTCTACCAACTTCTTCAATCTGAAATTGATCAAACATGCAATCAAGATGTATTGATCATTACTGGTGATTGGAATGCAAAGGTTGGGATCAAAGAGGAAGGATCAGTAGTTGGAAAATATGGCCTTGGTGATAGAAATGATGCTTTATAGGAGAACACATGAGAGAATTCTGCAAAATCAATGATTTGTTCATTTCAAATACCTTCTTTAGACAGCATAAGAGATGACTATACACAAGGACCTCACCAGATGGTATACATAGAAATCAAATTGACTACATCTGCGGAAAGAGAAGATGGAAAAGCTCCATATCATCAGTAAAAACAAGGCCAGGGGCAGACTGTAGAACAGACCATCAATTACTCATATGTAAATTTAAACTAAAGCTGAAGAAAATGAAAACAAGTCCACGTGAGCCAAAATATGACCTTGAATATATACCAACTGAATTTAGGGATCATCTGAAGAACACATCTGATACATTAAACACTAAAGACTGAAGACCAGAAGAGTTGTGGGATGACATCAAGAACATCATACAGGAAGAAAGCAAAAAGTCATTAAGAATACAAGAAATAAGGAAAATGTCAAAATGGATGTCAGAAGACACACTGACACTTGCTCTACAGCATAGAGATGCTAAAGCAAATGGAAGAAATGAGGAGGTACAAGAACCAAACAGAAAATTTCAAAGATCAGTTCGAGAAGATAAAGCCAAATATTACAACAAAATGTGCAAAGATCTGGAATCAGAACACCAAAAAGAAGAACACACTCAGCATTTCTCAAGCTGGGGGAACTGAAGAAAAAATTCAGCCTCAATTTTCATTAATGAAAGATTCTCTGGGCAAATTATTGAATGATGCAGAAAGCATCAAGAGAAGATGGAAGGAATACATAGAGTCACTGTACCAAAAGGAAATGTTTAAGTTTCAACCATTTCAAGAGGTAGCATATGATCAAGAGGAATTCCAAAGTGGATTGAAAGAATTGGCAAGGAACAAGGCACCAGGAATTGATGGAATAACAATTGAAATCTTTCAAGAAAGTGAGGCGGCACAGGAGGCACTCACTCATCTCTGATAAGAAATTTGGAAGACAACTATATGGTCAACTGATTGGAAGAGATCTAGATTTGTGCCTATTCCAAAGAGAGGTTAACCAATGGAAGGTGGAAATCATCGCACAATCTCTTTGATATCCCATGCAAGTAAAGTTTTACTAAAGGTAATACAGAAATGGCTGCAAGCATACATTGACAGAGAACTTCCTGAGGTTCAAGCTGGATTCAGAAGAGGCTATGGAACAAGGGATATCTTTGTCCGATGGATCTTGGCTGAAAGCAGAGAATGTCAGAAAGATGTTTACCTGTGCTTTATTGACTATGCAAAGGCTTTCGATTGTGTGGATCATGACAAGCTATGGACAACATTCAGAAGTATGAGTATTCTGGAACACTTAATTGTGCTCATGAGGAATCTGTACATGGACAAAGAGGCAGTTGTTTGAATAGAACATGGGACCTCAGAATGGTTTAAAATTAATAAATGTGTGCAACAAGGTTATATTCTTTCACCACCTGTATGTGGAGCAAATAATCCAAGAAGCTGGGTTCTATGAAGAAAAACGTGACGTAAGCATTGGAGGAAGACTCATTAACAACCTGAGATATGCAGATGATACAACCTTGCTTGCTGAAAGTGAAGAGGACTTAAATATTTACTGATGAAGATCAAAGAGCATAACGTTCCATATGGATTACATCTCAATGTAAAGAAAACAAAAATCCTCACCCCTGGTCCAATAAACAATGTTCTTATCAACGGAGAAAAGATTGAAGTTGTCAAGGAATTCATTCTTCTTAGAGCAACTATTAACACTCACTGAAGCAGTAGTCAAGAAATCAAACAATGTATTGCATTAGGCAAATCTGCTCCGCAAGGCCTTTTTAAAATGTTAAAGAACAAAGATGTCAGCTTGAGAACTAAGGTGCTCTTGACCCAAGCCATGGTATTTTTAATAACCTCATATGCATGCAAAAGCTGGACATGAATAAGGAAGACCGTAGGAGAATATTGAAAGTGCCATGGGCTGCCAAAAGAACCAATAGATCTGTTTTAGAAGAAGTGCAGCAAGAGTGCTTCTTGGAGGCTAAGATGGCCAAGCTTCATCTCTCATACTTCAGACATATTGTCAGGAAGGACCAGTCACTGGAGAAGGATATCATGTTTGCTAAGGTGGATGGTCAGAGAAAAAGAGGAAGACCCCCACGGATGGCCAAGTGGCAGCATCGATGGGCACTAGTAGTGAGGTTGGCCCCGGATCGGGCAGTGTTTCATTCTGATGTGCATAAGGTTGCTATGAGTCGGCACTGACTTGATAGCACCTAACAACATCAGGGTGTTACAATCTCCATCTTGGTATCAATTTATTTTTAAGTTGAAATAAATTTATTAAATGCACAGCCAAATAAAAGTAAACAGGTCTCTCTATCATAAGATGAACAGGGTTTAAAACATAAGCATGCATACTGTCATTTTCTTAGAAGTATATATAATATGAAGTTTTGTTTTTTGTTTATTCCCAATGAGTAAATATTTACTCAAATGTGTTAGTCTATGCCAGCCTTATACTAGGATTAAATTTCCAAAAAATTAACAGTAGAGTTCCTTTGATAGTGATTAAAAAAAACAAACCCTCTATGCATACATAAGCCAATAAAGCCAACTCAATACCATTGAGTTGATTCGGACTCAGGGTGAGCCTGTATAGCGTTTCTAAGGCTGCAAATATTATGGGAGAAGAAAGCTTCATCTTTCTCCAGAGCAATGGCTGGCAAGTTTGAATTGCTGACTTTGCATTAGTAACCCAGAGCTTGCTGATCTTATAGAGTCACCAAGACTCATAATGGCTTGATGTATCTGTGATATTATTTAGGTCATGTAAACTTCTACATATGATATTAAAGTGTCAGATGGTGTGAACATGAAGTATGCTACAATAATATAAGAAGTCCTGGTATGGAGCTGTGATATAAAGCACTGGACTGCAGGATCAGTTTGAGCCACAAATTTGGTGGTTCAAACTCACCAATCGCTCTTTGGAAACCCTATACAGGATCGTTGTGAGTCTAAACTAACTCGATGGCACTAAACAAAAACAATGTATGTATATGTGTGTGTGTAATTTTCACAATTCATTTTTCTTTTTTAATCACTCAAGTTTATCATGAATATCTTTTCACAACATAAGTATCTTGCTCAATTTTTGTTACATTGTATTCCACTTGGAGTTGAACTTTATTTGCTATTATGAAAACAAATGCTTGTTAATACATGCATGCTGTTGCTGTTGTTAAATGCCAACTAGTCGGTTCCGACCCATAGCAACCCTGTACAGGGTTTCTGAGGAGCAGCTGGTAGGTTTGAAGTGGCAGCCTTGTGGTTTGAAGTCTAATTCTCACCCTACAGCGACACACCAGAAGTCCATGTATACACATACACACATACAATACAAATCAATTGTTAAAAAGTATATAAACATACTAAGGAGCTCTGGTAAAAGGAGCTCTGGTAGCGTAGTGGTTACGAATCGGGCTGCGAACCTTAAGGTCAGCGGTTCGAAACTACCAGCCGCTCCGCGGGAGAAAGATGAGGCTTTCTACTCCTGTAAAGATTTACACCCTCGGAAACCCTGTACAGGGTCGCTATGGGTCAGACCCGACTTGGTGGCACTTAACGACAACAACAACAAGGAGCTCTGGTAGCATAGTGGTTATGAATCCCGCTGCAAACTTAAGGTCAGCAGTTCGAAACTACCAGCTGTTCCGCAGGAGAAAGATGCGGCTTTCTGCTTCCATAAAGATTTACAGCCTCGGAAACCCTGTACAGGGTCGCTATGAGTGGTTCCGATCCCACGGCACATAACCACCACCACCACCATATAAATAAACTACTGTCAAATTGATTTCAACTCATATAACCCTATAAATCAGAGTTGACCTGCTAAATACGGTGTTTGAGGCTGTCAGTGTTAATGGAAGTAGACTGTTTAATGTTTCTCCTGCAGAAACCACTGAACTTTCTTTCTATTAGCAACCTAACACTTCACTCATTCCACCACTATGGATCCTGCTACACATATACATACCATATACACTGTTCAATATAAATGGTGCATATATGTCATGTGCACACAGACACACAGACACAAATAAGTATGCTTAATAAATGGAAAACATGAAACAACCTAACAAACTTCAATGGCTATTCTGACAGTTATATTCAGATGTATGGAACAAGAATTTTCATTTCTTTAATTATCTTAGTCATAATACAAGGGTGCTTCAAAAAGTTCATAGAAAAGTGGAATGAAAATAAAATGAAATTTTTTCACAAACTTTTTGAAGTTCCCTTAAATTATAGGTACTATTTACTTTATGAAATTCTAAGACATTTTCATTAAAAAAAAACACACCCAAACAAAAAAAGAAAACTTTCTTTACCTAACAGCTACTATTTCTGTTGTTTTGTAGCTTGATTTGCTATTTGTCTCTTTTGCAAGTCTGTTTGGCCTTTTTGCTAGGAATCATTTATACAAAAAGAAAATAAAGAAGTTGGAAAAAATCCCAAATTACCTCTTGATTATAATTTGGAAAAATTTGACACAAAAAATAAATCAATAAGTATACTAAAGTTTCAGAATTTCAAGTATACGTAAATTATTTCCATGTTATACCATGGAATACTGTGAACATGGTTTCTCAAGAATTGTTCAAATCATTGCCACCGTCCTTTCTTCATGGATCAGCTATATAGTCAAGAAAAAAATCAGGCCATTTTCCTTTTGGACTGCAGCTCTGTCTTTGTTGTTTTGGCACCCCCTGGTGGAGCAAAATTTCAGAGATTAGGAAAATCGAGGAGTAACACACCAGGAAACTGCTGTCTGGAAGATAAATGTGATGCATTTTTCAGGTAACTTCTATGATTGGAGCACTTTGGAATGAAAGTACATTTCAGTTACATTGATTTAGTGCTATGGCCTTCTGATAAAGGCACTGTCAAGTTCTCTATGGGACAAACTTCTCTTAGCTTCCTGTGGGCTTTTAATATTTACAAAAGCAGCTGTGCACAGTTAAGTTAATATCCAGAGTTGCAACAGATAAGGTCACAGAAAAAATTCGAAGGTCAAAAATCTTAGGATTAAACACATATGTGTATTTTTATTTCATATTTGAAAATGTTGCTCTATATTTTAGGGGATAATCATACAATCCTGAGAAAAGCATGTAGAAGGTAGGATTGTGGAAATACAAAAGAACAGGTTTTAAATTAGACAAATCTGTGTTTATATCTATACTACTTACTGCATAGTTCATAGATCTTAATGATATCTCTGAAGCACACATGTCTGATATATATATATATATATAGTTCAGAGAATTATGAAGATTAAATAATGTAATGCATATAAAACATAGTATCCAGAATACATCAAGTGCTTAATAAATTAGAGACACACATGACTTTTCTTTAGGATGCAAGTAAAATATTTTTTCTTTGAGAACTTCTTCTTTACTTTTAATATTAGAAAAGGGAGCTCTGGTAGCATAGTGGTCATCAGTTGCACTCCTAACCCTCAAGCTCAGCAGTTATAAACTACCAGCTGTTCCTTGGGAGAAAGAGAAGACTTTCCACTCTCGTAAAGAGTTCACAGCCTCAGAAGCCCTACACAGGGTTGTTATGAGTTAGAACCAACTCCATGGCATGTAACTAACCAACCAGTATTAGAAAACTGAAGATGTCAAGTTTTCATTACCTGAAATAAATTGTAGAAACAGTACAGCATATAGATATTTTCTGACAAAAATATGAGGATCATAAGGGGTTTTCATTTACCCAAAATAATTTATGACCTGAGAAGACTATGTATTCTGATGGTAGAATAGTGATAATACCACTTGGTCATGTCTCAAAAGAGTGACTTTCCTCCTAATATTTTAATTTGTCTTAATTTATAAGATAGTTATAGAAATACTTTTAAAATATTCTTAATTTGAGCTATCTTTCATTATTGTATTTCAGGATTGTCATTCAAGTAGGTCAGTGAAGAGAACAATCTCTCTCCAAGGAGTCAGCATGTGATTTGAGGTTGCAAAGCTCTGGTAATTGGAATCACAAAGTACTGAGTAAGCCCAAGCCACAGACAGCGAGCCTTACAGCAATGCTCTCTGAGAGCCAGCATCCATGCCCATCTGTTTTGATTATACTGACAGCTGCAACCTCTTGACTGAAGAAGAACACCTGAAAAGTCGATCCTAAGTGGGCCAGCTGTATCAGGTCCCCTCTGCATGATCTTCTGAGAGGAGCAGTTGTTTATTGAAGTTCCTAAAATGCAGTTTTTTACTTTATCTTGCAAAGCAGGGCCTTTTGCTATCCAAGTATAATTGCCTATGCTAGTACTTTTTTTGTTTTCTCTAAAAGTAAATTGACAGTTTCTGAAACAAAATTTAGTTTTCTGAATCAGAAGCATTATTTTAGAGAAATATCTGAAAGCTTTTTCTTAGTATTCAGCCATCTACATATGGCCCTTTGTGGCTGTGTGCCATGGAGTCGGTTCTGACTCATAGCGACCCTCTACAGGGTAGCGTAGTGGTTACGAATCGGGCTGCGAACGTTAAGGTCAGTGGTTCGAAACTACCAGCTGCTTCGCGGGAGAAAGATGAGGCTTTCTACTCCTGTAAGGATTTACACCCTCGGAAACCCTGTACAGGGTCGCTATGGGTCGGCTCCGACTCGAAGGCACTTAACAACAACAACAACAACAACAGGGTTTCTGAGGCTGTAAATCTTTAGGGGAGCAGAATGCCTCATGTTTCTCCTGTGGAACAGCTGGTAGTTTCTAACTGCACCTTGACGTTTGTAGCCCGATTCATAACCACTACACTACCAGAGCACATATTGTCCTTATGTTCACAAAATTCCAACTAAAAGACACAGGTTTTACTTGATGAGACCATCGTTCTGACGTTCCAAAGATGTACCAAAGCACTCAGTAACTTTACATAATTATTTAAAAATGTGTTTGCATACTCTCCCTTAAAGTATACTACATGTGAAGAATAAGGACAACTGTTTAAATATATTTTCTATGCTCTGTATATCATAGAAAAAGTTGTTGTTGTTGTTAACTGCCATCGAGTCATTTCCAACCCATAGCAACCCTGGGTAGGGTTTCTGAGGAGCTACTGGTGAGCTTGAACTGCTGATGTTGTACTCAGATTGCCTTTGCAGTCCACCACATTAACCCACAGTATTACACCAGGACTCCAAATTGTGTCACCCCAAATATGTGTCAACTTGGTTAGACTATGATTCCTTGAATTGTTTGATTATAAATTGGACCATAATCACATGTTGTTGTTGTTAGGTGCTATCCAGTCAGTACCGACTCATAGCGACCTTATGCACAGCAGAACGAAACACTGCCCGATCTGGGGCCAGCCTCACTACTGTTGCCAAGCTTGAGTCCATCAATGCTGTCACTTGGCCAAACCATCTCCTTGGAGGTCTTCCTCTCTTTTTCTGTCCCTCCACCTTATTAAACATGATATTTTTCTCCAGCAACTGGTCCCTCCTGACAATATGTCTGAAGTATGAGAGACAAAGTTTGGCCATCTTGGCCTCTAAGGAGCACTCTGGCTGCACTTCTTCCAAAACGGTTCTTTTGGCAGTCCATGGCACTTTCAATATTCTCTTCCAATACCATTACTCAAAAGCATCAGTTCTTCTACGGTCTTCCTTATTCACATGTATACAGGCTAATATTTATAATTAATCACAGAATGAAGAATTATGACTTGAGTGCCGTATTAAGTAAGTAACTGCAGTGCACTTGGTAAAGTAGAGGGTGAGTAAAAAAGAGAAAAGACCCCCTCCCCCATTTAGGTGTAATCCATATTGAAGATTGTATTCTTTGATCTTCACCAGGTAGTTCTTCAAGTCCTCTTTGCATCTAGCAAGCAAAGTTGTGTCATCTGCATATGGTATGGCTGTTTGTTAATGAGTTTTACTCCAATCCATATTGTGACATTTTTCTTCATATAATCCAGCTCAGATTATTTGCTCAGCATACACATTGAATAAATATGGTGAAAGGATAAAATCCTGTATGCACCTTTCTTGATTGTAAGGCATGCAGTATTCCCTTGTTCTATTCAATCAGCTGCCTCTTGGTAAAATACCACGTTTCTCATGAGCACAATTAAGTGTTCTGGAATTCCTGTTTTTCTCAATGTTATCCAGAGTTTGTTATGAATCACACAGTCGAATACTTGTATAGTCAATAAAGCACAAGTAAACATCTTTCTGGTATTCTCTGCATTCAGTCAAGATCCATATGACCTCAGCAATTATTCCCCTATATCTAAGTCCTCATTAGTCCTGCTTGAATGTCTGGCAGCTCCTGTCAATGTACTGTTACAATCATTGCTGAATTATCTTCAGCAAAATTTCACTTGCAAGTGATATTAATGATATTGTTCAATGATTTCTACTTTATTGGGACATCTTTCTTTATAATAGGCACAAAAATGAATTAGTCAGGTAGCTTGTCGTAGAAATTTCTTGGTATAGATGAGTGAGTACTTCCAGTGTTACATTTGTTGAAATATTTCCATTTGTATTACATCAATTCCTGGAGCCTTGTTTTTCGACAATGCCTTCAGTGCAGCTTGGCATTCTTCCTTCAATATCATCAGTTCTTGATCATACGCTACCTCTTGAAATATTTGAGCATCCATAAATTCTTTCTGGTCCAGTGACTGGGCATTCCTTCTGACACTTTCTGAGTCATTCAATATTTTGCCCATATAACCATTCAATATTGATAGTTGAGGCTTGGATTTTTTTCTTCTGTTTTTTTTTTTTTTTTTTTTTTCAGCTTGAGAAATGTTGAGTGTATTCTTCCCTTTTGGTTTTCTAACTCCATATTTCATTATAATTGCTTTATTTTGTCTTTTCGAGTTGCCCTTCAAAATAATCTGTTTGAGTCTTTTACCTCATCATTATTTAGTCTCTCTATCCTCAAGAGCAAGTTTCAGAGTTTATTCTGACAATTATTTTGGTCTTTTTTTATGTTTACTGATTTTTAATGACTTTTTGCCTTTGTCACATATGATGTCCTTGATGTCACCCCACAACTCTTCTGGTCTTTGTTAATTAGCATCTAGTGCTATTTCTAAGGAGCTCTGGTAGTGTAGTGGTTACGAATCAGGCTGCGAACTGCAAGGTCAGCAGTTTGAAACTACCAGCTGCTCCGCGGGAGAAAGAAGAGGCTTTCTGCTCCCGGAAAGATTTACAGCCTCGGAAACCCTGTTCATGGTCGCTATGGGTCGGAACCGACTCGACGGCACTTAACAACAACAACAACAGTGCTATTTCTATTCTTGAGATGGTCTCTAAATTTAGGTGGAATACACGCATGGTCAAATTTGACTTTTGTGGGGTTGATTTAATTTTCTTCAGCTTTAGCTTGAATTTGTGTATGAGAAATTGATGTTCTCTTCCACTGTTGGCACCTAGCCTTGGTTTGTTTGATGATATTAAGCTTCTCCTTAGTTTCTTCCCACATATGTAGTCTATTTGATTTCTGTATATTACATCTGGTGAGGCCCACATGTACAATCACTTTTGTGTTGTTCAAAAAGGTGTATGCAATGAAGAAGTCATTGGTCTTATAAAAATCTATCATATGATCACCAGTATAGTTTCTGCCACCAAATCATATTTTCTAGTTAAGGATCCTTCCTCTTTGTTTCCTGAATATGCATTCCAGACACCAGAATTATCAATCCATCTTGATAGTAAATTTGATCATTTTCATAAGTTGGTAGAATTCTTCAATTTAATCACTAATGGCTTTAGTGGTTGATGTGTAAATCTGAATAACAGTATATTAACTAATCTTCCTTATAGGTGTATGGACATTATTTTATCACAGACAGCATTGTACTGCAAGATATATCTTGAAATGCTCTTTTTGCCCATGAGTGAGACACCATCCTCTTCCATTTATTGTTCCCAGGATAGTAAACTGTATGATTGTCAGATTCAAAATGGCCAATAGCAGTCCATTTCAGTGCACCAATGTCTAGGACAGAGTCCTAATGTGTTGTTGTAAGATAAGCACTAGATTTCTATCTTCATGTTCAGTACATCAATCCCACCATTCTCTCATCAGAAATCCTATACTGGATCACACTGAGTCAGAATCGACTCAACAAGATTTCAAAATAACAACAATACCTAGAATAATGATCTTCATGCATTCCATTTCATTTTTATTGAATTCCACTATCCCTAGATTCATATGCCAGACATTCAATGTTCCATTTATTAATGGAAGTTTGAAGCTGTTGCTTCTCATTTTGAGTTGTCCCACATTAGTAAATGAAGGTCCCAAAATCTTTGCTTCATTCACATCATTGAAATCCACCCACTATGGGTGACCCTATCAGTATTTAAAATACATATGTCATAGCTTTCAGCATCAGAAAAACACATAATCCACCATCACAGAATGGAAAACTAACTGAAAAGTCATGGAGTTGTTGATGAGGCAGGATTACAATGAGGTTAAAGTGAGACTATGGATTAAGGTGGTAATAAAGATTAAGGATTGATGTAGGACTAAGGATTAAGGACTCCCTCACCTTACTCGAGGGTGTGACGCATGTCACCATCCTTAGTTTCATTGAGCGGAATGATCTGAGTCCAATATGGGAATACTTTGGCAAATTTTTTTCTCTTGCTCTGGGTCCTGCATCTGGCTCATCTCAATCTCACCTCTAGTTTATGACACTTGTGACCTATGACTTGACCTGATTCATTAGCTCCTGTAACCGTGTGTAGTCTCATCTGCTAATTAGGTTTCCTCAGCTCCTGAGACAACATGGGCAAGGAGAATCCTAGAGATTGACATCTGAACTACAATAATAGGACTTGGAAACCTCCACAATTACATGAGCCATTTTCTTAACAGTTTATGGGTTCTGTGAGACATGACAGTGATTTACAGAATCCTTGAATGTGAGGGAAGGGAGAAGTATTAGTTGATGTCAGGGATTATGGAGTGATATAACATACTGGAAAATCAGACATTTGGAGTATTTTTAACCTCCACATCATAGGAATCAAGCTCGTCCTGATTCTTCTAAAATAAATTATTCATGCTCCCAAGTCTGATGTCCTTCTTCAGGAACTGGTCTTTCTGACAGCATGTCCAAAATTCAAGAGACAAGATCTCACCATCCTAACTTCTAAGGAACATTTTGAATGTATTTCTTCTAAGTCAGACCTGTTTGTTTATCTTGCAGGTTGTGGTACTTTCAATACTTTTTGCCAACATTATAATTAAAAGGTATCAGTTCTTACTTGGTCTTCATTCATTATTGTCCAGCTTTCACATGCATATGAAGTGACTGAAAATACAATGATTTGGGTTAGGCCCATCTTAGTACTTAAAGTGATATTTTTGTACTTTAAATATGTTTTTGGTAACAAATGTTTTCAATGAAAACATTTGCGTTCTTGACTGATGCTTCCATGAGCATTGATGTGAGTGCGAGCAAAAATGAAGATTAACAACTTCAACCTTTTCTGTTTATCATTATTTTAATCATTGGTTCAGTTATGAGGATTTCCCTTTTCTTTACATTGAGGTGCAATCTATATTGAAGGCTGTAATCTTTGATCTTCATCAGTAAGTGCTTCAAGTCCTCTTTGCTTCCAGCAAGCAAGGTTGTGTCATCTGCATCTTGCAGGTTGTTAATGAGTCTTCCTCCAATTCTGATGCTATGTTCTTTTTCATATAATCCATCTTCTCAGATTATTTGCTCAGCATACAGATTGAACAAGTATGGTGAAAAGATACAACCCTGACCCACACCTTTCTTGATTTTAAATCTACATTAATCCCTGGTGCTGTTCTAAATACTGCCTATTTATTCTATGAACAGGTTCTGAATGATCACAATGAAGTGTTCTAGAATACCTAGTCTTCAAAATGTTACCCATCGCCTGTCATGATTCACCCAGTTGAAAGCTTTTGCAAAATCAATAAAGGGCTTTATACCCATTCAGCATCTGTAGGCCCAGAATTTCTTAGAGACCTCCATGTGTGTGGGCACCAATCTTTCCCTAGGTCTAGGAGGTTCTCAGAACAGCTACCTTGGACCCAAAGTACATGTTGTGAGAACCTTCCTCCAGAGATGACATAGAAAAATACCAAGACCTGCCACCCTGAATCTGGACTCCTAGTCTCCTAAACTGTGAAAGAATAAATTTCTGCTTGTTAATACCATCCACTTGTGTTTTTGTTATAGCAGCACTAGATAACCAAGGCACCGGGTATGAAGTATTTGTAGGAGGTACTCAATACTTTTTTTTCATTAGGTATGTTTGTATTTAGAAAACATTCACAGTGTTGTTAAGTGCCATTGAGTTGGTTCTAACTCATAGCAACCCTGAGCAGGGTTAACAAGTAGCATCCAGTGGGTCTGAGTCACTGACCATGTGTTTAGTAGTTCAGTGTTTATCATATAGAGCCACACCAGGACTCTGAGATATTTATGTGGTGGTGATGGTAGCAGTGGTCATGTGCCATAAAGTCTGTTCCAACTCACAGTGACCCTAAATAGGGTTTCCGAGGCTGTAAATCTTTACCAGGACCAAATTCCTCATCTTTCTCCCATGGAATGATTGGTAGTTTTGAACTGCTGACCTTAAGGTTAGCAGCTCAACTCGTAACTTCTGCACTACCAGAGTTCCTTAAATGTTTATAAGAAGTTACTCTTCTGTTTTTGTGTATATCAAAATAAATAAATAAATAAATAAAACCAGAGGGAATAGAAGCAAATGCTGCTGAATGAGGATGCATGGAGGGGACTGTAATCATTGCAATGAAATGATGAGTGTAAAACCGATGTTCTCCCATGTAAACTATAACTCAATTCACAATAAAAACTTTTTTAAAGATTTAATTAAAAGGCAAAAAAAAAAGAAGTCACTCTTCTAACTATTTTACAAAGTTTAAAAAATTCTTCTAGCAGCCCTATTACTCTGTAACTAATTGCTATAAACTTGGTGCTTTAAAACAACACAAATTTATTAATTTACAGTTCTGAATGTCAGAAGTCCAAAATGATTCTAACTAGATAACACTCAGTGGGTTTTTCACAGAGGTGTGTGCAGGCTTGACAGGGAACTCTTTTGCCTTGATTTTTCCAGCTTTTTAGTCTGTCTTCGTTTCATGGTTCATGGCTCCTATCCTCCATCTTTAAAGCTAGCAATGGCTGGACAAATCTGCATCATTTAGTGTCACCTGATTTTCTGCTTTTATTGTCATATCTCCATCTTAGACTCTTCTATCTCTCTGTCATTTGTAAAGATAATCTCCTAATCTCAATTTTCTTAAAATGACTTTGTTGTTAAGTGCTTTAGAGTTGGTTCCAACTCATAGTGACTCTGTATAGGGTGTCCAAGGAGCAGCTGGTGGATTTGAACTGCTGATTTTATGGTTCACAGTCTAGTACTTTTCTTACAGAACCACACCAGGAGTCCTTAAAATAATTATACATTTTACTATGTAAGGCAACCATTTTTTAATTATCTTCAGTAAAATTTTATGTACTTGTGATATTAATGATATGGTTAGATATTTTCCACTCTCCATTGGACCACCTGACTTTGGAGTGGGGCACAAATATGGCTCTCTTCCAATTGGTTGGACAGGTAGCTGCCATCCATATTTCTTGCTATAGTTGAATGAGAGCCTCCAGCATTTGTTTGTTTTAAGTGAAACTTAGTGAAAGTTTACAGGGCAGATGATCCATTTTACATTCAATAAATCATATTTTGTTTCATTGCAATTATTGCAATACCCTTCATGTGTCATCAGTCAACAGTGGTGATGGTAGTGGCTATATGCAGTGGGATCAGTTCCAACTCAGCAATTTCTATAGGGTTTCCAAGGCTGTAAATCTTTACAAGATGAGATGAGATAACCTCATTCTTCTCCCATGGAAATTCAAACTGGATGCAGAAGAGGACGGGGAAATAGGGATTTCATTAAAGAGGTCAGATGAATTTAGGCTGAAGGCAGAGAATGCCAGAAAGATATTTACTTGTGCTTTGTTGACTACTCATACTCATTTGACTATGTGGATCATAACAAAATACAGTTAACAGTGCAAAGAAGCTAGTTCAGAACACTTACTAGTGTTCATGAGGAATCTGTTCAGAGACCAAAAAGCAGTCATTTGAAAAGAATGAAAATTAAAATCAAGAAAAATCTTCACCTTTGTTGTATTCTTTTATCATATTTACTTAATTAATCTGTATGCTAAGCAAAAATCCAAGAAACTGGATTATATTAAGAAGATATATATTGGGATTGGAGGAAGACTAATTAACATGTGCTATCTGAAGATATCACCACTTGTCTGTCAGTTTGTCATACTGTGGTGGCTTGTGAGTTGCTGTGATTCTGAAAGCTATGCCACCAGTATTTTATATACCAGCAGGGTCACCCATGGTGGACACGTTTCAGATGAGCTTCCAGAAGAAGACAGACTAGGAAGAAGGAGTGACGAACTGCTTCCGAACATTTCGTCACTGAAAACCTTATGAATAGCAGAGAAACACTGCCAGATATAGTGCTGGAAAATGAGCCCCTCAGGTTGGAAGGCATTCAAAATGTGACTGGGAAAGAGCTGCCACCTCAAAGTAGAATTGACCATGATGATGCAAATGGAGTAAAACCTGTGGGAGAAAAGCTCACAGGACCTTCATTTGCTGATTGGACACAACTCAAAATGAAGAGAAACAGCTGCAAACATCTATTGAAAATTGGAACACGGAATGTATGAAGTATGAATCTGGGAAAATTCGAAGCTGTCAAAAATGGAATGCATAAACATCAATATCGTAGGCATTAGTGAGCTAAAATGGACTGGCAATGGCCATTTTGAATCTGATGACCACATGGTTTACTATGCTGGAAATGACAAATTGAAGAGGAATGGTGTTGCATTCATTGTCAGAAAGAACATATCCAGATCAATCATGATCTGGAAACAGTCCATAGAGAAGGGCATTATGATTGGAAAAGTAGAACTTCAGCAACAACAAAAAAAGAGGAAGATGCCCAACAAGAAGGATTGACTCAGTGTCATCAAAATAGTCTCAAACTTAGCAATAATTGTAAGAATGACACCGAATCAGGCAGTGTTTTGTTCTGTGGTGCACAGGGTTGCTATGAGTTGCAATTGTGTGGGCGGCACCAGACTAAAACATTAACAACAGAAAATATACAAACACGGAAATATCCTGTTAGCAAAAATTACTATTTCGTATTATTTCTGTAAAGTTTACCTTGTAAATAGAACTGTATTTTTTTTTTAAAGTGGGCTTTTTATAAACTATTTTTTTCCATTTAACAATGTTTTTGAACAAAGTATTTGTGAAGATTTCCACATATCATTAAATACTATCTTGTCTAATAGCTGCATCCTATTTCCCAGTAAATTCACACAGTAATACATTTGTGCTGTCTAGTCAATTCTGACCCATAGCGACCCTGTATAGGGTTTCCAAGGAGCAGCTGGTGAGCTTGAACCACTGACCTTGCAGTTCAAATGACTTTAGCCAAGCCAATTTTATAATGAAGAATTGAGTCTTGGAACCCAAAATTTCTCTAAAATGCTCATGCCCATAGCACTGCGGTGACACAATTGTGTTATATTTGTCACAGCTTTCTGCCAAACAATATTGTTGCATGTTCAATATCTTGTAGATTTGTTATAATGGATAATACCTTTATTAACAGTTCATTAACAAACTGTGAGTTCTAAATTTAGACATTTTTACCATTTTAAGCCTGAAAATGTAAGCAATGATGAACTTACTATGCAAAGTTTTAATGATCTACATTTTTATTGTTTGTATTCATTGCACTTGCATGAATTCTCTAAAATTACTCATTATATCTCATCCTCTAGTATTCTTCCCCTCACTACAGTGTTCTAACATAAATAAATGATACGGTTAGGAAGGTATTCTGTAATCAACAAAGCAGAAAATTTCCCCTGAAAATATCTTTGGGGAATTAAACCATATTATTCTAAGCAGTCATCAGAAATGTGATACAACATGTGATAAAAATCTTTAATTAATTAAATATTGATATAGTTGTTACTGTTTAATGTAGCATTATATGGGATAATTATCTGAAAATTCAGAGAAGAGAATCTACAGCTGAAATATTCCTTTCAATTGAATTCTGTTTTCTCTCCTGGTTGCTTTGTTATCAAAACAAGATTTGGATCCACAAGTAAACATTGTCTTAGTCCCAATGTCTATCAGTTTTACTGGAAAGCTAATTCTCACACACAAAAACCCATGTGTGTTTGCATGCATCTGTGTTTAAACTATTTTTTTTATTTTTCTTCAAAATTACAAGCACAGGATGTACTTATTTTAGTCTACAATTAATTGGCAAAACAATCACACACGTAATGATTATCCCTACATACCCAAACTTAAGACTGAATAATATTAATGTTTTAGAATGTAGAGACAGACTATGCTTCAAATCAGTTCATTTTTACATATTGCTTATATATCCAAAGAAAAACTTAAAGCATATAGATTCAAAATTTCTTAATGATAAATTAAGAAAATTACTTCATTCAGAAAACTGATACTTCAATTTGTTAGCCTGCAATTTATAGATAAAGACTGAGGATGCTATTTCACTATTAGAGTAATTACAAGAGATACTGGCTATGATTTTCAGTCATTTTTGTTATCTCTGAATATAATGACAATCCTAGAGTAGATCCAATCTATAAATGTGTTTTGTGTAAATGGATAGAATGGATGTTTCTCAGGAGTCCCTGTGCTCATAAAAATATACTTCATAAAGGGCCACAGCAGAATTGGTTCCTTGCTATATCAAAGCCTCAGCACTAGCAGATTTTCCTTTTTCCACTCCAAGAATGACTGAGTAGATTTTGTTGTTGTTGTGGTGGTGGTTAAACACTGTTGAGTCAATTCCAACCAATAGCAACCCTGTATAAGGTTTCCAAGGAGCAGCTTGTGAGCTTGAACCACCAACCTTGAAGTTCAAATGACTTTGCAGTCTGACGCATTAGCCCACAGCGCCAGATTATCAACCCCTGAGAAAACTGCTTCTTCCTCTAAAATGTTGTGCCTAAACTTCAGTAAGCCATTTCCTGCTCTCAAGAGTAGTCCCATTTCACTATGCCAGACTTCTTTTACCAAATACCTCTGCCTCTATGTTATTTTAGAATTATAAACCTGGGCATCTTGAGTGGAAGGCATTATTTATGTTTCTCCTGATTACTAGAGGATATAGCATTCTACATAAGGTTGAGCATGGGAGGGCAGACGTGACCCTGCAAAGAAAAAGGTTGTAAAACACTTTAGAAGTAAGATCTGCAGAGCACTAGAACTCATGTATGCCTTTTAAACTTAAATGAAATGTATGTGATATGCATGTACAAACACACACATTACCACAGAGAAATATTCAATAACATTCTTTAATAATCTAATTAACAGAAACATACATTTTTTAATATTAGGACTTCAGTCTTTTCTTCTAGTATCAGGCACAGAATGATGACATAGGATAGAGTTTGAACAGACTGCCAATGCAGCCATCACTACTGCTTCTGCTAATATTTGTACACTTGTAAATAACATTCACTTACAAAATGAGTATAATGCAAAAGATATTGTGTTAATTGCTTAATGCATTAGCTATATTGTTTCTTGCAACACCACTGAGAATTGCAAGTATACAAAAAGAAACTTATAAAGGCAATTTGCCTTGACATTGCCTGACTTCAAGGACCCTGCCACTTCATTAGGCCATACAGTCTCTGTCCATTGTGGAACCTGTATGTAGTGTTTATTCATGCAATGAGTCTGCCCCTGTCTGATTAACATAAACATCTAATGTAGGGAAGTTGACCATCTGTCCATATCCTAGCCTCAGCTCCCACTCTACTCCATGCATCAATCTCACATAGTGAGGTGAGAATCCAAATTTACACTGTATTCTGTAAAGCCTTCCTAGGAAGTCTTACACCAAAGCTTTCACATTCCACTGACGCCTTACCCATGCCTTCATTACAGCAGCATGACTTTGCTTTGTCATCATTTATAATCTTGTCTTTATCTAAAAGACAAAGTACTTGAGGATATGATCCATGTCTTTCATCCTTGTTCTCCCAGGGCTTGATACATTGACCAGGAAAGAAGAGATTAAATAAATCATTTTTGAATTTATTATTGTGTCTCCTCAAAAAATGACATTTATTGTGGATGGATGTGGGCTGCATACAGGAAGAGTCTGGGAAGGATAGCTGACATTGTAAATTGTTGCTTGGGGTGGTCTCTTAATCTTGGGTAATTGTTTCAGCATTTCCTCCTTAATCAGTATTATCTCATACATATATTACCTCATACAATCTAGTCAGCCCACAATTTATTTCCTATGGCTTAGCTCTCCTTTTAAATACCACATTTGCAATTTAGTGCAGATGTAGAGATGGACATTTGATGTCTGTTGGTCAGTGTCTGTGATTGTCAGAATTAGTGGACCAGAGTTCAGGAGAACAAGAAAGGCTAAGATTGAATTGTCAAAAGGATTTATGTCCAAATGTCTTGCTGAAGCTTACTTGTGTGTTGTTTCTTGTGGTATGTGTACATGTCTGTGTGGAAGGCAGATATAGAGAGAAGTAGAAAATAACAGTAATAACTGAAAATTATAGTTCATAAAGAGCTGTGAGAATGGTGTAGACTGATATGGAAAGGATAGTATCAGGAGAGTCATGGGGAATAAGCTATCAAGTTAAAGCAGAAATGAATTTATAGAATAATTAGCAAATGTGAGGGCAGAGTATGTTCAGATACATGTATCATAATGAAATAGGGGTCTCACCATTTCCTATCTTAGGAGGTATGTCCAGAAAATTATGTTAATATTTTCAAATTTCAGCATGGCTCTGTAGGATAAAACACTTGAACACAAGGGCAGTTTGAACCACAAGGTCAGCGGTTTAAACCCACCAGTCACTCCTCAGAAACCCTATATAGGAACTGACTTGACAGCATTTAACAACAACAACACTATATTAATAGTCTATCTAAATACTCTTATTAATAAGAACATAGAAGTATACTGTAAATTGTATTAAGTTATGCTTTATGGATTTGAAAAACAAACTTTTTTTAAAGAATTTAATCCAGTTAGGTTACATAAATCTATGTCCCTTAAGTAGATTTGAGACAATGCAGATCAATATCATCAGTCAGAACAAGGTTAAGGGACAAATGTGGGCCAGACCACCAATTGCTCATATGCAAAGTGACGCTGAAGAAAATTAAAACAAATGCAGGAAAGCATATAACCTTGGTCATATTTGACCTGAAATCAGAGGCCATCTCAAGATTAGATTTGATGCATGGAACATGAATGACCAAAGATCAGATAAACTGTAGGATGGCATCAAGGAAGTGATACATGAAAAAGATGGGGAAGAACTAAAACTCTAAAATGGATGTCAGATGAGACTCTGAAACTTGTTCTAAGTGTCAAACAGCTAAACCAAAAGGAAGAAATGGTGAAGACATAGAGCTGAACAGAAGATTTCAAAGGGTAGCTCAAGAAGACAAGGTAAAGTATTAAATTCTCAAACTGGAAGACACATTCCAATATGTGCACATTCCAAGGTGATCCAATAGAATGTGGAAATCATGTATCAACATCATAAATAGCTGAATATAATTTTCTTACTATAATTAAAAAACATTTGCAACACTGAATCTACAAGAAACTGCCAGAAATTTAAATTGGATTTAGAAGCAGATGTAAATTAGATAGATTATGGCTGAAAGAGCAGAGAATACTAGAAAAATGTTTATCTAGATTGTATGGATCATACCAAATTATGGTTAACATAGCAAATAATGGGAATTCCATAACATGTAATAGTGCTCATGTGGAATCTATATATAGACAAAGAGGAAGTCATTTAAACAGAAAAAGAGTTTACTGAGCAGTTTATATCAGGAAAGATGTATATCAGGGTTGCATCCTTTCACCATCCTTATTCAATCTGTTGTTGTTGTTGTTAAGTGCCATCAAGTTGGTTCGAACTCATAGTGAACCTGTATAGGGTTTCTGAGGAGTGGATGGTGTGCTTGAACCATCGACCTTGTGATTCAAAATGACCTTGCAGTCCAGCGCATTAACCCACAGTAACACACTAGGATTTTGTGTCCTGGCGGTGAACAGTATTATTGCAGCAAAGTCAACATTATCTAGGGCTTTGTTGTGGCATTGTACCATAAGCACTGGACTGCTAACCACAAGGTGGGTCATTCAAACCTACCAGTTGCTCCTCAGAAAGTGTTCACAGGGTCACTATGAGTTGGAAATGAGTAGATGGTTGTTGTTGTTAAGTACTGTGGAGTCGGTTCCGACTCACAGTGACCCTGCACAGGGTTTCTGAGGCTGCAAATCTTTATGGGAGCAGAAAGCCTCATCTTTCTCCTGTGGAACAGCTTGTAATTTTGAACTGCTGACCTTGAGGTTAGCAGCCCAATTCGTAACCACTACGCTACCAGAGCTGGTACAAGAGATGGTACTTAACAAAAATAACAGCAAAGGTTCTGTTGATTTCTTTGGACTGGGGGATTATAATTGAATTGTATAGAATTTTAAGTCTGTGGCAGGAAGTTAGAGGAGAGAGGATTAGCAGACTTCCTGCCAATTGTTAGATTCACAGTTGCTTTGAGAAGAGTGAAAAAGGAAGATCAAAAAGCTGAATATCAAATAGATCAAAAAGAGAGGCATTAATTAGAAAGGACTACCTTGATTGATGCTTTTGAGTTACGATGTTGGAGCAGAATACTGAAAGTGCCATGGGCTGCCAAAAGAACCAATAGATCTGTGTTGGAAGAAGTGCAGCCAGAGTGCTCCTTGGAGGCCAAGATGGCCAAACT
>NW_006408535.1:2559780-2586824 GCF_000296735.1 Chrysochloris asiatica
CTGGAAAAGGATATCATGTTTGGTAAGGTGGAGGGACAAAGAATAAGAGGAAGACACCCAACGAGATGGATTGGCCAAGTAGCAGCATCAATGGACTCAAGCGTGGCAACAATATTGAGGTTGGGCCAGGATCGGACAGTGTTTCATTCTGCTGTGCATAAGGTCGCTATGAGTCGGTGCCAACTCAAAGGCACCTAACAACAACAACAACCTTGATAGCATTGATATGGGACAAGGAAGAGGAACTTTCCTGGATGTAGGAATGAATGGTGAGAATTCACCTAAGTAGGTTGTTGTTGTTAGTTGTCATTGAGTCCGTTCTGACTCATATTGACCCTGTGCACAACAGAACAAAAGACCTTCCCAGTCCTTGTCATCCTCATAATTGTTCCAACATTTGAGACAACTGAGTAAATCCATCTCATTGGGGGGGTCTTCTCTTTTTTCTTGACCTTCCAGTTTACCAAGCATGATGCACTTCTCCAGGGATTAGTCCTTTCCGATAACATATTCCAAATATAAGAGAGGTCTCACCATTCTCATTTCTAAGAGGCATTCTGGCTGCACTTCTTCCAATGATTTGTTCTTCTGGCAGTTCATGGTACTTTTAACATTCTTCTCCAACACCATAATTCAAATGCATAGATTCTTCTAGGGCCTTCCTAATTCATTGTCCAACTTTCAAATACATAATAGGTAATTGACATTGCCATGACTTGCTTTTTTGATGTTAAGCTCCCTTTTGTGTTAGTGGCACATTAACCCTCTAAATGACACCTTTGCCTTTTAACGCTTTAAAATGGTATCTTTTAACACTTCAAAGAGGTCTTTTGTAGCAGATTTGCTTAATGCGATACTTCATATGATTTCTTAGAGTAGCATAGTGGTTGCCAATTGGGCTTCTAATCTCATGGTCAGCAGTTAGAAACCACCAACTGTTCCATGGGAGAAAGATGAGGCTTTCTGCTCCTGTAAAGATTTACAGCCTCCGAAACCCTGTACAGGGTCGCTATGAGTCAGAACTGACTCCACAGCACATCACAACAACAACAATTACATGAGAGTTGATTGTGGGTCCAAAAGTAAAATGAGTTCTTTAACAGCTTCAATCTTTTTTTCTTTATCATGTCACGATTGACCCAGTTGTGAGAAATTTTGTTTTCTTTACACTAAGGTGTAACTGATACTGAAAACTTTAGATTTGATTTTCCAGTTGGTATTTTAAGTCCTCTTCACTTCTAGCAAGCAAGTATTGTACCATCTATACAGCAGCAGAAATTTTGTGTTCTGGAGGTGAACAGAATTAACCCCAAGGTTTATTCCAGCAAAATCACCATTATCAAAGGTTTTGTAGTGGTGTTGTAGGATAAGCACTGGACTGCCAGCTATAAAGTGGACCATTCAAACCCATCAGTTGCTCATTCAAAATCATATACAGGGTCATTAGGAGTCATAGCCAACTCAATGACACTTAACAATAATAACAGCAAAGGTTTCCTTGATGTTTTGCGGGGCAGGGGGGTGGGGGGTGGTTATAATTGAATTGTATATCATAGGTTGTTAATGAATCTTCCTTCAATCCTGATGTCACATTCTTCTTCATATAATCCAACTTCTTGAATTATTTTTTGGCCATACAAAATAAATAAGTACGGTGAAATGTTATTACCCTAGCACACACCTTTCCTGATTTGAACCATTCAGTATCTTCTTGTTCTGTTCTAAGAATGGTATCTTGGTCTATGTATACGTTCCTCATAAGCATAATTAAATGTTCTAGAACCCCCAGTCTTTACAATGTTATCCATAGTTTGTTATGGTCCTCATAATCTAAAGTCTTTGCATAGTCAATAAAGCACAAGTATACATCTTTCAAATATTCTCTGCTTTCAGCCAAGATCACATAATGCATACTCTGAAATATTGTATCATATTCAAGCTTTTCCTCTGATAAGTATGCACCATATTCAGTGAAGAAATGGTAATGCTTTCTTTTTAATATTCTGGAATTTGTATTCTTCAACAGTATTAGAATGAAAACTGAAAAGAGCTTCAAGAAATGATTAGAAATCAACACTATATTACAGGAAATATGCACAGAATTTGCTAACAGCTTTTCATCACCTACATCATGCATAAATATCACAATAATAATATACATGACAGAGCGTATCTGCTTAGTTATCACATTATTACAATTTTGAAAAAAATTTCTTTTAAATTTTATTTCAGGATAATATAAAAATAATACAGCAGTAAAATTAAATAGCAATGGAATATAATGAGAGTGAGGAAAGGCATTAGTTGTATGAGCAGGAAAGTGTTAGCATGTTTTTTAGTGAGATTAGATTTGCAATACATGGAAGGTCAAGGAGTCAAATAGAGAAAGGTGTACAAAAAGGCATAGACTGTAATATTACATACACCATTTATGGCAGGTTGATAAAACCACAGAAGAATTGATGCTTTTGAGTTATGGTGTTGGAGGAGAATATTGAAAGTGCCATGGGCTGCCAAAAGAACCAATAGATCCATTTTGGAAGAAGTGCAGCTAGAGTGCTCCTTGGTGGCCAAGATGGCCAAACTTTGTCTCTCATACTTCACACATACTGTCAGGAGGGATCAGTCACTGGAGAAGGATATCATATTTGGTAAGGTAGAGGGTCAGAGAACAAAAGGAAGACCCCCAATGAGATGGATTGGCCAAGTGGCAGCATCAGTGGACTCAAGCATGGCAACAGTAGTGAGGTTGGCCCAGGATCAGGCAGTGTTTCATTCTGCTGTGCATAGGGTAGCTATGAGTCAGTACCAACTCAATGGCATCTAACCACAACAAAAACAACAAAAGAAAGATAGAAAAAGAAAGTGATTGTGTATGGAAGTATATATGCTGATTGTATATAATTTCAAAATGAATGATCTAATTTCAAAATGAATGATCAAATCAAAGTCAGTATAATTGATAACTGGCAGGGCAATTTTTAAAGTTACAGTCAGCTATACGTAGTATTTAAATCTACAGACAATTGCACTTCACCTACAGTTAATTGTCTACTTGGTTTTTCAGAAATATATATTACCCTGACTTTGCAATCAATCATCATCTCTGAGCTTCTATTGCTTACTCAGTTGACTGTTCACAAGCATGAGTTATTGAATTCCTCCTAATACTTATTTTATATATTTGTTTATCGTCTTTTATTGTTGCTGGTAAGTACCATTAAGTCAGTTATGAGTCATAGCAACCCTATACAGTGTTTCTGAGGAGTAACAGGTGAACCTTGTTGTTAGCAATTCAGTGCTTAATCTACAGTGCCACACCAGAACACCATTGTCTTTAGTAAATAAAGATTTATTCTCTCACAGTTTAGAAGGCTAAATATTCAAATTCAGAGTGTTAACTCTAGTGTAAAGCTTTTTCTCTTTGTCTGCTATAGAAACAAGTTTTTGTCTCCTTTCAGCATCTACAGGCCCAACATTTTTTGAAGATATTGACATCAATATTACTCTGGAACTAGGAGCTTCACAGTGAAGGGACCCCAGTTCCAAAGAACATACTCCACTCCTGAATCTTCTTTCTTGGTGGTTTTATGTCCCTCTGTGGTGCTGTGGGCTAATGAGTCAGACTGCAAAGTCATTTGAACTGCAAGGTCAGTGGTTCAAGCTCACCAGCTGCTCCTTGGAAACCTTTTATACATGGTCGCTATGAATCAGAATCGACTCAATGCATTTAACAACAACAAAGCTATACAGGGTCACTATGGGTCAGAACTAACTCGATGACACTTAACAACAACAAATGCTTATTTTTAACTGGCACTGTTTGATACATATTGAGTTGTTCTAGAGAAAGAGGGTTTCATTCGTGCCTAGGAAAACAGGCTGTTGACACCAAAGAAAAAGACTTAGGTAAATGGAGAAAAGATTGACGCTATCAAGGATTTTATTTTATTAGAATCCACAATCAATGTCTGTGCAAGCAGCAGTCAGGAAATCATATAACACATTTCATTGGGTAAATCTGCTGTAAATTATATCTTTAAAGACTTAAAAGCCAAGATGTCACTTTGAAGACTAAGGTGCTCCTGCCTCAAGTCATGGTATTGTCAATCTCTTCATATACATATGAAATCTGAACAATAAATAAGAAAGGCTTAAAGAGAATTGATGACTTTGAATTACGGTTTCGATGAAGAATATTAACTATACCATGGACTGCCAGAAAAATGAACAGATCTGTGTTGGAAGAAGTACAGTCAGATACTCTTGAGAATTGTGATGGAGAGCCTTCATTGCACATACGTTGGACAGTCCCTGGAGAAAGACATCATCCTTACTAAAGAAGATCAGCAAAAAAGACCCTCAACTAGGGAGATTTATACAATGGATAAAACAATGAATTCCAACATAGCAAGGATTGTGAGAATGGCGCAGGACTGGGAAAAGTTTCATTCTGGTGTACATCGTATTTATTGAGTTGGAACTGAATCCTAATGGCACCTAAAAACAACTGAAAATCTGTTAGCAAAATCTGCATGCCTATCCTTTGAATATAAAATGTACAGACCATAGTATATCCTATTTTGGAAACATATTTGAGTTTTTTCTATGAACTAGTTTGGAAATTAATAAGCTCTAGAAAAAATAGATTTTAAGGACAACAAACATAATAAACAACTACTCTATTTCCATTTTTCTCACATATAATTGAAGTCTTATTTAGTCCATTTCTACACATGGTAATTCTATTTTTGACAAACAAAGGATAAAAGTATTTGGTAGTTTCTCTGTCACTCGAATGTTCACTTATTTGATAAGCAGAAATATCATTAGACTCCTTGAGAAATAAATAAATAAATAAATAAGATCACCTAAGTTGGAAAATATTTATGATTGTGTTTCTTTTATTTTTGTTTGCACCATTTTTTAAAATAAAATAATATCCTTATTAAAGTGTTTATACTTCAGATTTAACTTTTTAAAATAAACTTTACCTGGATATTTCCTTAGAAAAGCAAAGAAAACCCACTACCAATAAGTCAATTTTGACTCATAGCAACCCTTTATAGCATTTCCTAAATTATACATTTTCATGGGAGCAGACAGACTTAGTCTCCAGTGGAGCAATTGGTGGATTTGAGCCATCAACCTTGTGATTAGCAGTCCAGTGCTTATCCTACAGTGCTACTGAAATTCTTTAAGATTTGCTTTAAATTTACATATGTTTAAAAATAAAACAATGTTGTGGGCCCCTCTGATATTGCAATAACTGCCTTCTGTTCTTCAAAATCTTTAATTTGCTCAAGAGTTTTCTAGCCCCTCTAAAAGAATTTACACAAAGTAGATATACAGTGGAGAAGATTTTGGTAGAATACATACAATTTTAACATTTTTACTAGAAAGACAAATAGAAGGTTAAATTGTTATTAAGTCTGATTTATGTTCCCCTGATATCTGTATTATTATTATTGTAAATTCAAGATAGAAAAATAAATGTTCTAATAATCCACAATCAACTGTTCAAGAAATCTGATAAAACCAGTGCTTAAAAAACAGAGAGCGACATGGAAGAGAATAATATTAGAATACAAGACTGCAGTAGTCGTGCTGGTGCTAGCAGAGTGCAAGGGGTGCAGACAGCACCAGGAGACTATCAGAGGTGTGACACCAAATGACTTTCTATAAATTTGTGTGCAGTGCTTCAGCAGAAATTTATTATTTTTTTTTATAAAATGCCCTTGTAGTAAGTTATAACAGCAAAAACATTTTCTTTTTACTTTTTAATGTGACTTGAAAGATGGTTTACAGAGCACATTCGTTTTCCATTCAACAATTCATAACCATTTTGTTTATTTAGTGTTTTTGTACTTATTGCACTCTTATTGTATGTTGCCACACTTTTCCACACAAACTAACGTCTATTGTCTAGTTAATGATATTTCCTCTTACCCTCCCATTCTTGTTGTTATTGTTGATAAGTGTTGTTGAGTCGGTTCTGATACATATCGACCCTGTATAGGGTATTTAAGGAGCAGCTGGTGGGTCTGAATCACCAATCTTTCATTTAGCAGTCCAGTGCTTATCCTGTAGTGCTACAGCAGGATCCTCATCCTTGGTAACCATAAAATACATTTGTGTGTGGGTATATAAACTTTTATTTAGCATTCTGATATGGTGCTGTAGGATAACCACTCAACTTTAAAGTTGGTTTGAACATCAAAGTTGGTGGTTCAAACTCACCAACTGCTCCTAGGAAACTCTATACAGGGCACTATGAGTCAAACTGACTCAACTGGCATTTAACAGCAATAACAACATATTTTTCCTTAACTTTTTATAACTTTTTGGTGCTGTAGGATAAGAACTGAATTGGTACAACTGCACAAGATACGCAGTTCAAATTCACCAGTGGCTCCTCAGAAATCTTATACAGAACCAGCACTTAACAATAACAACACCAACATGTTAAATACACATAATGGAATATTATGCAATGTCAAAGAATAGCAAAGAATTCTTGAAACACCTGGAGGACATTATGATGACTGAAATAGGTCAGTAACAAAAGGAAAAACATTATATTCATCCACTAGGGATGACATCAAGAACATTACACAGGAAAAAAGCAAAAGGTCATTGTTGTTGTTATGTGTGGTGGAATCGGTGCCAACTCATAGCGACCCTTTACAGGGTTTCCAAGGCTGTAAATCTTTACGGGAGCAAAAAGCCTCCTCTTTCTCCCGCAAAACAGCTGGTAGTTTCGAACTTCTGACCTTGTGGTTTGCAGCCCGATTCGTAACCACAACGCTAGCTGATGGATATTTAAGTGTCTTTGTTGTTGTTGTTATTGTTGTTATAAATAATGTCTGAATGAAAATGAGAGCACATATATCTGTTGGTGTTCCGGTTTTATTTCTTTAGTATATATATCTAGTAGTGAGATTGCCAGATCAAACGGTATTTCTCTTTCTGCCTATATAAGGAAGTATCATACCATTTTCCACATTGATTGTATCACATCACAATCCCACTAATAATCCATGAGAATTTCAGTCTCTCCACATACTCACCAGCATTTGTTGTTTTATGTGTTATTAAACTGCTATTTTTGCTAAGATAATATCGTTGTTTTGATTTGTATTTCTCAAATAGCAAATGATATTCAAATTTATGCACCAAACAATAAAGTCTGAGCTCTGGTAGTATAGTGGTTACGAATCGGGCTGCGAACCTTAAGGTCAGCAGTTTGAAGCTACCAGCCGCTCCTCGGGAGAAAGATGAAGCTTTCTTCTCCCATAAAGATTTACAGCCTCGGGAACACTGCACAGGGTCACTATGGGTTGGAACTGACTCGATGGCACTTAACAACAACAACAACAACCAACTTCTTTAGTCTAAAGTTGATGAAACATGTAATCAAGATGTATTGATAATTGCTGGTAATTGGAATGCAAAGGTTTGAAATAAATAGAAAGGGTCAGTTGTTAGAAAATATGGCCTTGGTGATAAAAATTATGCTGATAGAGCTTTGCAATACCAATGACTTATTCATTGCAAATACCTTTTTAGAACAATGTAAAAGGTGACTCTTAACATGGAACTCACTAGATGTATTCAGAATATAAATTGAATAGCTGGTGGAAAAGCACAATATGATCAGCCAAAACAAGGCCAAGACCATCCATTGTTCACATGCAAGTTCAGGTTGAAGACGAAGAAAATTAAAACAAGTCCATGAGAGTCAAAATATGACCTTGACCAGATCCCACCTGAATTTAGAGAAAATCAAAGAAGAGATTTAATGCATGAGACACTAATTACCAAAGACTAGAAGAGTTGTGGGATGACATCAAGAACATTACACAGGAAGAAAACAAAAACGTCATTAGCAAGATAGGAAAGAGAGAAAGGACCAAAATGAATATCAGAAGAGACACTTGCTATCCAGCATAGAGATGAAAAGTGAATAGAAGAAATGAGAAAATAGAAGGGCTGTATAGAAAATTTCAAAAGGCAGCTCAAGAAGACAATGTTCAATATTATAATGAAATGTACAAAGACCTGGAGTTGAATACAAAAGGGAAGAAAAGACTCAACATTCCTCAAGCTGAAATAACTGAAGAAAAAATTCAAGCCTTGATCTGCAGTATTTAAGAATTCCATGGGCAAAATACTGAATGATACAGGGCATCAAAACAAGAAGGAAGGTATACACAGAGTCACTGTACCAAAAATAAGTGTGTCTGTTCAACCATTTCAATAGGTAGCATTTGATCAAGAACTGATTGTACTGAGGGAGTAAGTCCAAGGCACACTGAAGGCACTGGCAACAAACAAAGGTCCAGAAATGGACAGAATATAAATAAAAAATTGTAAACAAAGTGATAAAGCACTGGGGGCACTTATTCATCCATACCAAAAAGTTTGGAAGACAACTGTCTGGTCAACCAATTGCACCCATTCCAAAGAGAGGTAGCCCAATGGAATACGAAATCATTAAAATAATATATAATTTACTTGAAAACATGCAAGTAAAACAAAGATATGCTCAAGCGTGCTGACCCAAGCCAAAGTATTTTCATTTGTTTCATATGCAGATAAAATCTAGACAATGAATAAGGAAGAATTGATGTATTTGAATTATGGTGTTGGTAAATGATACTGAACATACAGTGGACTACCACAAGGTCCATTTGAACCACAAGGTCAGCATTTCAAACTCAACAGCCAACTCCTCAGAAACCCTACATAAAGTCACTATCACTCAGAACCAACTTGATGGCACTTAACAACAACAACCACCAGAAAAATGAACAAATCTGTCTTGAAAAAGGCTAGTTAAGATTGCTCCTTGGAATTAAAGATTGTAAGACTTCATCTTAGGTCATTTGGGCATATTATCTGAGAGGAGGGACCATTCTGTGAAGAAGGTCATCATGCTAGTAGAAGTAGAAAGTCAGTGAAAAAGAGTAAGACCCTCAATAAAATGGACTGACACAGAGGTTATAACAATGGATTTAAAAATCATGACAATTATGAGGATGACACAGGACCATGTACATTTTCATTCGATGGTACAGAGGATCATTGCAAGTAGGTGTTACCTTGATAGCACCTAACAACACTCAAAACCAATTACTAGTTACCTTCTAAGAAGTTATGTGGTGTTTGCTTACTTATGATTTAAGATAAACACATACATCTATTTTCTTGCTTTCTACAAGTCTCTTATCAAAACAAGTGGCAGGAATCATATGAATTTTTTTTTTTTTTACAGCAAATAAACTGTAGAATATGGCTTTGATAAAAATATCCACATTCCCTAGACTCAGTTTTCCTCTCCTGAATCTAGGGAAAGAGGGACTAACGGAAAATGCTACTGTGTTCATAAAATGCTAAGTGTTCATAGTACTGTGACATGAGTGAAAGTCTAAGACATAAGCCGTCTAATTGTTTCATTTGAAAGTAGGGTAAAATATCAGTGTGAAATGGTTCACAAGTGTTATCTGATACACCAATTCAGATGTACTGATCATTTCTGTGAGGGTAAAACCTGGGGATCTGAAATATTTTCTGCCTATATAAGATAACCTATATGTACCATGTCTTTCAAATTCACAATTTTAGTACATTATTCACTATATAACTCACTTTAACTGTGGTAGAGCAAGGATGCTCTCAATTACTAATGGAAAGGGTGGTAGTTTGAATCCAGACCCACTGAAGGAGAACAGACCTGGCCATATACTTCTGAAGAGGTTATAACCTACATAACCCTTTGGAAGAGTTCTGCTCAGACATATAGCCTTATCATGAGTCTAAACCAATGCAACAACACACAACAATAACAGCATCCACTCTATTAACTATTTAACCAGTTAAATATTAATTTCCTCTACAAATTGTAGAAAATCTAGGATGTGGACTACAGAAGTTGGAACATTATACATTGTAGCAGTGCACTCTGAGGTCTTTGTCCAAATCAACTGAATAATTTCATTTGAAATTTAAGTTGGAGTTGTCTCTTAAATAAAATAGAACTTGCCTCAAAACTCTTGTCTTCTGAAAAATCAAATATTTGTTCTGGTTTATACAGGGAAAGCTTCTAAACTGATGTTCCAAATCATGACTTGTCAGCACTTAGGCATCACAAGCATAGCGCTAGTTTACTTTGGAACCCTGGTGGTGCTGTAGGATAAACATTGGACTGCTAACCATAAGATCTTCAGTTCAATCCTACCAGCTTATCCATGGGAGAAAGATAAGGCTTTCTGCTCCTGTAAATATTTACAGTCTGAGAAACTCTGTATATTGTCTGTAAGTGTTGGAATTGACTTCATGGTAATGGGGCTGGAATGGCAATTTGAATCTATTAGACTCCAAGATTTTCAGATTTAATTCTGTCTTCATGACATTTATTTTCTCTCTCTCAATTATCTATTCTACATGTATTTTCTTCTCTGGTCTAGAGTTAGATTTTCCTTCCAGCTTTCTAATTTTTCCAGATACCTTCTGTCTCATCACAGTACTTGTACATATTTATTTTGTGTAATCAGAAAATGGTTCAAACAAATATATACAAGTAGAAATATAGTACGTTTTTCAGAAGTCTTCTGTCATGAGTTGGTATGTAAATTCTCTTTTATGTCAGAAACTACTCTGGAGAAGGTACAATTAATGCAGTGGAGTCATCCATAAAGTTACTGCTCCCAAGGGAAAACCTGAGAGATGGATAATACCTATTACCATAATAGAAAACCAATCTACTCAGTGCCCTGGATATTAAAATGGCCTATTCTAGAAACCTGGGCTGTCACCCCCAAAGTGTGTTTTGTATAGTTCTTTTAGGCTTCAGCAATTTAAAAATTAATAGACAATGAACGAAGAATACATTGTAGTCTGTAGTGAAAGAAACAGAATGATTTAAACACGTTATTTTGAAGAGGAGAACACTGTTTAATATAATGTAGTAGAAAAACATTAATGTCATTTCTTAGTGATTTTTGCCAATTAGATTAGTGGCAAGCATCAGAGGGGTCAATTTTGATACCTAAGTAATGTCAAAGTCATGGCAAGCATTATTCAGTATGAACAACCTTCAAAATACCGCTAGCAATGAATTGATATGGAAAAAAGAAATGCTGCACGCAGTAAGTATAAATTTCGTTTGAGGCAAATTATTTTTGCATAAGTTCCAGTATGTCTTTTTTTTTCACCATCTACCAGGATCTGAAGAGTTATGGTGTGACACTAAAGAAAATCACTGAACAGCCAAGTGCAAGGTGGGCAGTACAAACCCACTGTTGCTCCTTAGAAACCCTATATAGGGTTACTGTGAATCAGAACCAACTTGATGGCACTGAACACAAAGCTACAACAACTTATAGAAAGTTAAGGAAAAGTTTGTTGATGTTGTTGTTGTTAAGTACCATGGAGTCAGTTCCAACACATAGTGACCTTGTATAGGGTTTCCAAAGAGCAACTGGTAAGTTTGAGTCACAGAAAAAGAAACATTATAGTGTGATTTTAAAATTAACTTTTTGGAAATGGATTTTATTTAACTATCCTTATATCTCGCCTCCACCACTCATCTGTCAGTTTGTCATACGGTGGTGACTTGTGTGTTGCTGTGATTCTGGAAGCTAAGCCACTGGTATTTTAAAAACCAGCAGGGTCACCCACAGTAGACAGGTTTCAGATGAGCTTGCAGATGAAGACTGACTAGGAAGAAGAAGATATGAACTACTGCTGAATACTTTAGTCACTGGAAACCTTAGGGATAGCAGTGGAACGACTGTCAGATATGGTGCTTGAGAATGAGGACCTCAGGTTGGAAGGTATTCTAATGCAACTAGGGAAGAGATGCCTCCTCAAAGTAGTATTGACCGTGATGACGCAAATGGAATAAAGCCCTTGGGACTGTCATTTGCCGATGGGGCACAATTCAAAATGAAGAGAAATAGCTGTAAATATACATTAATAATCAGAACATGGAATGTACAAAGCATGGATCCAGGAAAATTGGAAATTGTTAAAAATGAAATGGAACACATAAACATCAATATACTAGGCACTAGTGAGCTGAAATGGACTAGTATTTCCTATTTTGAATCTGACAATCACATGGTTCACTATGCCATGAATGACAAATTTAAGTGGAATGAAGTAGCATTCATCATCAAAAAGAACATATCAAGATTTATCATGAAGTAAAATGCTGTCTGTGATAGGATAATATCCAGATACTTACAAGGAAGACCAGTTAATACAACTATAATTCAAATTTATGCACCAATCATTAAAGCCAGTGATGATGAAATTGAAGAATTCTACCAACATCTTCAGTCTGAAGTTGATCAAACATGCTTTTAAGATGTATTAATAATTACTGGAAATTGGAATGCAAAGGTGGGGGAAAGAAGAAGGATTAAGTGGTTGGAAATTATGGCCCTGTTGATAGAAACGATGCTGGAGATAGCATGATAGAATTTTGCAAGACTAATGATTTATGTATTTAAAGACATTTAAAAACAATATAAAAGACTACTACACCCATGGATCTCACCAGCTGGAATACACAGAAATCAAATTGACAGTGGAAAAGTTCTATCTCATCAGTTGAAACAAGGCTGTGGCAGACTGTGCAACAGACCATCAATTGCTTGTATGCCAATTCAGTCTGAAGCTGAAGAAAATGAAAACTGGCCTATGACATCCAAAATATGACCTTGAATATATCCCACTTGAATTTAGAGATCACCTGAAGAACAGATTTGATGCATTAGACACTAAAGACCAAAGACCAGAACAGTTATAGGATGACATCAAGAACAACATACAGCAAGAAAGCAAGAGGTTATTAAGAAGACAAGAAAGAAGGAAAAAAACAAAATGGATGTTAAAAGAGATGCTGAAACTTGCTCTCCAACATAGAGATGCTAAAGCAAATAGAAAAAATGAGGAGGTACAAGAGTTTAAAAGAAAATTTCAAAGGTCAGCTCGAGAAGGCAAAGTCAAATGTTATAATGAAATGTGCAAAGACCTGGAGTTAGGAAATCAAAAGGGAAAACCTTGTATTATTGAAGGGTTCTCTGGACAAATTATTGAATGATGCAGAAAGCGTCAAAAGAAGATGGAAAGAATACACAAAGTCACTGTACCAAAAAGAAATGGTCAATGTTCAACCATTTTAAGAAGCAGCATATGATCAAGAGCCAGTGAATCTGAAGGAAGAAGTCCCAAGTGCATCGAAGTTACTAGGAAAGAACAAGGTACCAGAAATCGATGGAATACAAATTGAAACCTTTTAACAAAGCAAGATGGCTAATCTTACAGTCCAGAAACAGAGGACCCTAGGACTATCAAGAGAGGAACACACAAATAGAACGCAGGACCTTATCCAGAGAAGCAGCAGTGCCAGAGATGGAGGCGGAGATGGGGGCACGGAGAGGGGGCACGGCTGAGGACTCTAGATTCATAAACTAAGAAGAGAAGGACTAAGAACTGGTGGCCAGGAGCAGACTTGCAGAATGTGCCCTTTGGGGATTTAAATTATTATATGCCTGAGTGTTTTTTAAAAAAAGGAGCTAAAGTGGATAGAGAGAAATACTTTTAACTGATGGTATATGGAGGGGATTATAATCAATGTAATGAAACAAGTTATATGAATTGTTAAATGTAAAACTGATGATGTGCCCTGTAAACTTTCACTCAATTCACAATTAAAACCTTAAATTAAAAAAAAAAAAAAAAAGTAAGCTGGCACTAGAGGCACTCACTCCCCTATGTCAAGAAATTTGGAAGACCACTACCTGGCCAAGAGACTAGAAGAGATCCATATTTGTGCCCATTCCAAAGAGAGATGACCCAAGGGAATGTGGAAATCATCAGACAGTATGATTGATATTTTATGTGAGTAAAGTTTTACCAAAGATAATACAGAAACAGCTGCAACCATATGTTGACAGAGAATTTCCAGAGGTTCAAGCTGGATTCAGAAGAGGTTGCAGAATGAGGGATATCATTGCTGAAGTCAGATGAATCTTACCTAAAAGCAGAGAATACCAGAAAAGCGTTTGCCTGTGCTTTATTGACTATGCAAATGCTTTCGATTGTTTGGATCATGACAAGCTATGGGCAACATAAAGAATGAGTATTAATTGTGCTCATGAGGAACCTGTACATAGATCAAACAAGATCAAGAGGCAGTTGTCTGAAAAGAACAAGGAAACACCAAGTGGCTTAAAATTAGGAAAGGTGTGTGCCATTTCATAAGTATGGTTTATTCTTTCACCATACTTATGCAATCTATATGCTGAGCAACTAATCTGAGAAACTGGATTATATGAAGAAAAACATGGCATCAGAATTGGAGGAATATTCATTAACATCCTGCGATATGTAGATGATACCTTACTTACTGAAAGTGAAGAGGGCTTAAAATACTGATGAAGATCAAAGGCCACAGCCTGGACAAATACAGAACATCCTTATTAATGGGGAGAAGATTGAAGTTGTCAATGACTTCATTTTGTTCAGATCAGCCATCAACACTCATGAAAGCAGCTGTCAAAATATCATACAACATATTGCGTTAGATAAATTTGCTGCACAACATCTTTTTAAAGTGTTGAAGAGCAGAAATATCAGTTTGAAGACTTAGGCTTTCCTGACCCAAACCATGGTATTTTTTAATAACCACATATGCATGTCAAAGTTGGACAGTAAATAAGGAAGACCATAGAATAATTGATGCATTTGAGTTATGGTGCTGGAGGAGAAAATTGAAAGTACCATGGACTTCCAAAAGAAAAAACAGATCTGTGTTGGAAGAAGTACAGCCAGAGTACTCCTTGAATGCCAGGAAGGCTACTTCAGACATATTGTCAGGAGAGACCATATGCAAACATGGAAAAGGATATCATGTTTGGTAAAGTGGAGGGTTGAATAAAAAGAGGAAGACCCCCAGCAAGATGGATTGGCACCGTAGCAGCATCAATGGGCTCAAGCGTGGCAACAGTTGTGAAGTTGGCCGAAGACTGGGCAGTGTTTCATTCTGTTGTACTTAGGGTCACTATGAGTTGGTGCCAACTCGATGACACCTAAAAACAACAGCAACAACATATCGTGCATAAATAAACTGTTGAAAGTACAAATATTATAAAGCTATTGCTATCTGATCTGATCACATTTATACTTTTTTACTGTGGTGTAGTTGAAGAGCTTCTGCCTTGGGCATATTTTAAATTCACTCTGGATTCCATATGATAGGATTAATCATAAAATTTCAGTCAGGAGATTTATACATGAAACAGCATAGTCCTTTCCACAGAATTATGTAAATTGCATTTTGTTCTTATTGAAGCTTAGAGAAAAGAAGCATCAAAATATAAGCCACTCTGTCTCCCTCTCTCATATACAAAATACATTTTCCACTCTCCTTTTGTGATACATGATCTCATTTGCTGGCATGTCATGTGAGGAACAGTGGTGAAGCAGTGGGTTAAGAGTCCTGAAAGGTTCCAATCCACCAGCAATTCTAAAGGAAGAAATATATGTCAATCTGCCTCTGTAAAGATTTACCACCTCAGAAAAATCATAGGCAGTTTTACTCTCCTATCAAGTTGCCATAAATTGGAATTAACTCTACTGCAGTGGGTTTTGTGTTTGGGCTATCATGTCATGAAATTAAAAAAAAAAAAAAAATCTATTTTAATCCCATAACTCTCATTCATGACTTAATTACCCACAGAACTCCTTATACTTTCAAATGTGGTGATGGTGGTTGGTGGTTATGTCCCATGGAGTAGGTTCCGACTCATAGCGACTGTGTACAGGGTTTCCGAGGCTGTAAATCTTTACAGGAGCAGAAAGCAGAAATCTTTCTCCCGTGGAACAGCTGGTAGTTTCAAACTGCTGATCCTGAGGTTAGCAGCCCGACTTGTAACCACTGCACTACTGGAGCTCTTAATTTCTGTAGAATGCAT
This sequence comes from Chrysochloris asiatica, assembly GCF_000296735.1. NCBI lineage: Eukaryota > Metazoa > Chordata > Mammalia > Afrosoricida > Chrysochloridae > Chrysochloris > Chrysochloris asiatica. Next base: position 2,575,767 of record NW_006408535.1, read on the forward strand.
TTCAACAGGCATATGCATATACAACATTGGCACCCCTTGGATTTTAATCTATTGGCATTTGAGATAATGAGTAAACTAATTTTCCCCTTTAGGATGATTTGATTGTGTTAAGAAAATCAATTCAGATAATGTGAGATAATTATTTTTAAAAGACATTTATCAAAATATATGTCATCTATTAACATGTATTTATTCCTTCTAACTGAATTCTATAATGTGTGTTTATATTTTGTGGAATATAGTAGAGCAATAGTTAAGAATCCATGTACTGACACATAAATTTGACTTTACCATTTCTCAGTAGAGAAACCTCAAGTGTAACTCTGAGTTTCTGTTTTTTAGCTATAAAACACTATAAGCAGAAAGTGTCTATCTCTTGCTCTTTTTGTTGTTAAGTCCATTGAGTTGGTTCTGACTCATAGCAACCTTGTATCGGGTTTCCAAAAAGGGGCCAGTGAGCTTGAACCGTTGACCTTTCAGTTCAAACCAACCTTGCAGTCCAGCACGTTAACCCTCAGTATCACACCAGAACTCCAGTCTATCTCTTAGAGTTCTTTTAAGAATGATGTAAATGATCATTGAGGGCTCTATCACATTTTGATGGCACAAAAATATCAATTGGTATTTGAATGCCTTTTAATGTGTATGAGGTTGTTGTTTTTTTTGTTGTTGTTGTCTTGTTTTTAAGTTTTTATGATGAATTGAGTGATAGTTTACATGGGAGAACATCAGTTTTACACTCATCCTATCGTATTCGTATCGTTACAATGATTACAATCATATTTGTTTCATTGCAATGATTATAATCCCCTGCATGCTTCATCATTCAACAGTATTTGCTTCTATTCCCCCTGGGTTTTTTTTTTTTTTTGTTTTTTTTTGATGTGCACCAAAACACTCAGGAATATATAATAATCATTCAAACAGCCAAAGGATACACCCTGCAAGCCTGCCCCCTAGCCACCAGCACACATCCCCTCTCCCTCCATGAGTCTAGATTCCTCAGCTGCTCTATCTCTCCATGTCATCATCTCTGCCTCCATGTCTGGCATTGCCACTTCTCTGGGTAGGGTTCCACACTCTGCTCCTGCTCTTCTCACTTGATGATCCCAGGGTACTCTGCTCGGGGCTGTAAGATCAACCACTCACCCATTTTTGCTACAAAACCTCTACCTTTACAGTTGCAACAATTGCAATTAGTCATGATAAAAATTACTTACTATTGAATCATGAGAGTCTTGTCCCCATCTCCTTTCATCAGACCTGTCTAGACAGGATGAAAACCACTCAGTGGGGATTCTACATTCCCCCTCACATTCTGAATCTAAACTCCTTCTTAAAACTTGTAAGCCAGTCACTTCATGTCTTTACAGCACCCCCATTTTATGTGGCCAGTGTCTAAGTTGCCCATCCCTATCAACCCTGTGTACAGAGGGGATGGGAATGATCCTTGCTATAAATATTCTTTCCTTCTGGGTTGGTATTTTAAGCTACCATATCCATAAGTATAGGTCAAGTTCATCCGATTGTACTGATTTACACTAGTTTTCTTTAAAAAAACAACAACAACAACAACAACAAAAACTTGTTTTTCCATCTCTTCCTTCCTTTAGTTGGGTTCTGAACATCCAGCCATTGAAGCTAGATCCAATGGGCATGATCTGCACTTTGGGTGCCATTGTGTATATTCCTCACTTCATATAATCTGGATGTTTCACTCTTAGTTCTAGCCCTCCATGGCCATGGGCTCAGGGATCCTCAAGTCTCACCGTACTTAGGGCCAACCAGCACTCACCATACTCCAGGTTGATGGGGGTCTATGCTACTTGGTCAGACTCAGCCCACCTCTTCATTGCAGCTTCTCCCCCACTTCCCCTCACAAGTAGACCAACATGGTTGCCAGAAAGCTTACAGGCCTGCTCATGTATTTATTCCCTTTGAGTTACAGTCTTTGTCTTGAAGGGACTTGATTGTTTGCCTTATGGCTCCCCAGAGAACAACTTGTTTGATCTTGTAGTAGCTAGACTGCCATTTTTGTTTTTGTTTTTCCCTGCTGGTCTTTGTTTCAAGAAGTTCCTCTAGCTGCTCCAGGCTTGTCTTTTCAAGTGGTTCTTTTTCCATTGCAAAGGTTCTGGATGGGGATCAGGATTCCACCTAAGGTCTTATACCCTACAAAGACTCTGTAATAAGCTTCTTTCCCTTGGTAAGTTCTAGCACCCCTTTTCTGGTATTCCAATCAGTTATAGGATAAAGGTGGGTTTACAAGCTTTCTATAATTATGTTTCTGGATATTATTTTCTCTACCCCTCAAGTATCTATTTTACAATAGTAAGCAAGAGAAACCAATATTCATAAGCAGCTTAACATTATTTCCCCTCTTTTACCCATTCAGACTATGCCCTGTATCACAGAGCCCTGTTGTTTCAAGGTTGAACATACATCACTATTTGCCTCTATCCCATTTAGTCCATGCAAGCCTGCCTAAGTGTTTTCCTACCTACCTTGTTCTTCTGTCCCCCTCCCCCTTCTTGTGTATTTCCCACCCCGACACCTGAACTGTGATGTGTCTATCTCCTACCCTGTTCTCTACTGGTATTTGAATGCCTTTAATTTCCCTGTCTTGTCTTACAGCTCTGGCTAAGACTTCCAACACAATATTGAATAGGAGTGGTGACAAAGGGCATCCTTCTCTGGTTCCTATTTACAAAGAGAAGGCTTTCAGTTTCTCTCCTTTGAGAGTGATGGTGGCTGTTGGTTTTGTATATATGCTCTTAATAATGCTGAGGAATTTCCCTTCAATTCCTATTGAGTGTTTTTATCAGGAATAGATGATGGATTTTGTCAAATGCCTTTTCTGTATTCATTTATATGATCATGTTGTTCTTTTCCTTTTTTTATTTATATGAAAATTACATTGTTTTTCTAATATTGAACCATCCTTGCATCCCTGATATGACTCCTACTTGGTCATGATGTATTTTGTGTTGTTGAATTCTGTTGGCTAGGTTTTTGTTGAGAATTTTTGCATGTATGTTCATGAGGGGTATTGGTCTATAAATTCCTTTCTTAGTGATTTCCTTCCCTGGTTTTGGTATGAGGATTATGCTTGCTTCATAGATTGCTTTAGGAAGTTTTCCATCCTCTTTTATATTCCAGAATAATTTGAGTAGATTTGGTGACAGCTGTTTGGTAGGGTGGAGGGTCAGAGAAAACGAGGAAGACCCCAATGAGATGGATTGGCTAGGTGGCAGCATCTATGGATTCAAGTGTGACAACAATAGTGAGGTTGGCCCAGGATTGGGCAGTGTTTCATTCTGCTGTGCATAGGGTCACTATGAGTCGGTACCAACTCGATGGCACCTAACATCAACAACAACAACTTCCCTGAATATTTGGTAGACTCACTAGTGAAGGACATTTTTTGCTTGAGAGTTTTTTGATAACTTGATCAATTTCTTCTTTTGTTAATGTGTCTGTTCAAGTTTTCTACTTCACTCTGTGTAAGTTTAGGTAGTTTTGTGCTGCTCTGAAAAAGTATCCATCTCTTCTAAGTTTTCAAATTTGTTGTAGTACAATTCTTCTTAATATTCTGTGATTATCCTTTTGATTTCCCTTGGTTCCCTTATTACATCACTCATGTGGCTTCTTATGCATGTTATTTGTGTCTTCTCTCTCTTTTCTTTGGTTAGGTTTGCCAATGGTTTGTCAAATTTATTAATCCTTTCGAAGAACTAGCTTCTTGTTCTGTTGATTCTTGCTACACCTTTACTGTTTTCTATCTCTTTTATTTTTGCTCTAATCTTTATTATGTCTTTTCTTCTGATGACCCTAGGCTCACTGTACTGGTCTGTTTCTAACTGTTGGAGATCTGTTTCTAGCTGTGTTAAAATGTTAATTTTGGTTCTTTCTTCTTTTTGGATGTGTCCATTTATTGCAATAAATTATCCACTCAGCACTGCTTTGGCTGTGTCCCAAAGATTGTGGTATGTTGTGTTTTCATTCTCATTTGTTTCTAGGAACTTTTTAAGTTCACATTTGATTTCTTCTACTATCCAGTAGCTTTTAAGCTGTTTCCAAGTATTTTACTTTATTTCCTTGGTCTTCTTACTGTTGATCTGTAATTTTATAGCTGTCCTGCTGTGGTGTAGTGGCTTAATGTGCTGGATTGCAATGCTGGTTTGAACTGCAAGGTCAGTGGTTCAAGTTCAGCAGCAGCTCCTCAGAAACCTTATACAGGGATGCTATGGGTTAGAATCGACTTGACAGAACTTAACAACAACAAAAACAACAATTTTATAGCATTGTGGTCTGAAAAGATGCTTTGTAGTATTTTGATGTTTGTAAATTTATGGAGGCTTTTTTTGTGGCCTAACACATAGTCTATTCTGGAGAACGTTTCATGTGTGCTGGAAAAGAGTGTGTATTGTGCTGTTGGGTTGAATGCTCTGTACACATCCATGAGGTCAAGGTGGCTGATTGTGTTGTTGGTTCCTCTGTGTCTTTGTTGAGTTTTTTTCTGGTTGTTCTATCCTTTTTCAAAAGTGGTGTCTTAAAAATCTCACGTGACTATTGTAGATTTGTCTATTTCTTTCTTCAATTCTAGTAGGATTTGCTTTATCTATTGGGGCTCTTTCATTGGGAGCATGAATATTTATTATGGATATGTCATCTTGTTCAATTGACCCTTTAATCATTAGATAGTGTTCTTCTTGATCTCTTATGCTGGTTTTTGCCTTAAAGTTTATTTTATCAGAGATTAGTATTGCCACTCCTGCTTGTTTATTATTGCAGTTAGCTTGGTATATATTTTTTTATCCTTTAACTTTTAATCTGTTTTTGTCTTTGTGTGTAAGGTGTGTCTCTTACAAGCAGCATATTGAAGGGTCCTGTTTTCTTATCCATTCTGCCACTCTCCATCTCTTAACTGGAACACTTAATCCATTGACATTCAGTGTAATTATCAATAGGTGTGACTTAATTGCTGTCATTATGTTATTTTTTTTTGTGGTGCTGCTGATTCCTTGTTCTGCATGGCTTTCTGTGCTGAGTTCATGTTTTTAGTGTTTTTCTTGTCAGTTTCTTCTTCATTTTAATATGTCCATGTTCTTCTTGGATCTTTATTTTCTTGGTGTGCTGTGAAGTATTAATTTTCTTTGAGATTACTCTATGATTTACTAACTTTTTTCTCCATTTGAGATAGTATAATTTATCCTGCAATCTACCTGACCTCCTCACCACCTGGATATCTGTTCCTATATTTTTCCCTTATTTAACATTGTCATTATTTTGTTCTTTGATCTCCCAGGTCCACTAAATTCATTTTTGTAATTTTGTTCTATTTGGACTCTTCTATCTGTTGACTGGGTTCCAGGTGCTGTTGCTACATGTGTCTGGTTGCTGTCTGTTCATGTTGGTTTTCAGTCCAAATAACTCCCTTCAGGATGTTTTGAAGAACTAGGTTGGCTTTGACAAAGTCTCTTAGCTTCTGTTTATCCTGGAATGTTTTGATTGCACCATCATATTTTATTGACAGCTTTGCTGGGTAGATGGTTCTTGGTTGGCAGTTTTTTGTTGTTGTTGTTTTGTTTTTTTATGGTTTTATTATATATGCCTCCCTATTGCCTTCTTGCCTACATGATTTCTGCTGAGAGATCTTAATCCAACTTGTTTGCCTTTGTAAGTAACACTTTTCTTTTCCCTGGCTGCTTTTAGGATTCTCTCATTGTCTTTGATTTTGGAGAGCTTGATTATGATATGTCTTGATGATTTTCTTTTGGGATCTATCCTTCCTGGGGTTTGTTAAGCTTCTTAAATGTTTATCTTCTCATCCTTCAAGATGTTAGGGAAATTTTCTTCCAGAAATTCTTCAACTATCTCCTCTGTGGACTTGTGTGATTCTTCCTGTTCCAGTATGCCAATAATTCTTAAATTATTATGAATCTTAGCTTCTCTTCAGATTTTTTAATCCTTTTTTCTGCTTGGTCTTCTATCTTAACACTATTGAGAAATTTGTCTTCCAACTTGCTGGTTCTAGCTTCTATCTCTTCAATTCTACTCCTTTGCCATTTCAGTGTATTGTCCATTACTGATATTTTATTAATAATCATTTGAACCTCTTTTTGCAGGTTTTGAATTATTTTCAATGCTATATCTATCTTATTTTATTGCTCCTATACCACTTTCCTGACTTCTTCCTTATTTTCCTCCACCCCTCTGTGAAGCATTTGGATTTGTCTCAATATTATTTTCATGAATTCCTTCTCAGGCAAATCCAAAGTCTGCTCTTCTTTTAATGGGAAGGCTCTGGTAGTGTAGTGGTTACAAATCAGGCTGCAAACCTCATGGTCAGCAGTTCAAAACTACCAGCTGTTCCACAGGAGAATGATGAGGCTTTCTGCTCCCATAAAGATTTACAGGGTCACTATGAGTCGGATCCGACTCCACGGCACATCACAACAACAACTATACCTACCTCCATCTCATTTGTTTCAGTTAATCTTATCTGTTTTTGGACATGTACCACAATCGTTTGTTGTTTCTTGGACATTTTCAATATTTAGATGAGTTTTCAATGATTAAACAAATGTATGTTGCTGTATTATTAAGCTTACTGAGTGCTTCCTTGTGGATGTGTTCTGGAGATAGGCTTCCCTTTTTCACGTCTCTTATTTCTCAATGAGCAAGTGTTAGCTATCAATGTAATGTATAGCATCTGGTATTGGCTCTGGCCCAGATGATGGGATATTATAGGGTATGATTGTAGCTTGGCTATATGGCCATGATTGCTGTCTCTTCTTGTGTAATGTAGGGAGATAAAGCTCCTACCCCAAGGGAAAATGTAGGACAAAAAAAAAAAAAAAAAAAGCAACAACAACAAACACCCTTAGCAAATTAGTCCAGAAGTCTTTGCTGACTACATCCATATGCATGCACGGCGGAAACCTTCAGGGGTGGGTGGGGGTGTCCATTCTCACAGGCACCCTTTCTAGTCACTGCCATGGAGGTGCACAGACAGAGAATGAGTTTAACAGGTGTTGGGTTTACATACTGATTTTATATATAGTAGTTGGTGTTGGCTCTTGCCTTTTATGCTGGGGTTTTACAGGGTTCAAATATGGCTCAACAGTATGGCCAAACTTGCTGTCCCTTGTTAGATAAGGCAGGAATAAAAGCTCCCACCCAAGTAGGAGAGCCATATTCCGGGATAAATCCCACCGTCAGATGTCATCAGAACCCACCAGAGGATTAGCCTCTGGACTTTCAGCTACATTGCTCCATGGGAAAATTGTGCCCTGTGTGTGCAACACCGGACCCTTTTAGGGGTGTGGTCCCACCTGCATGAAGACACCAGGGCTGAGTAGAGGAGGTATGACAGGATGGAGCACAGGAGTTGAAGGAAAAATAGTAAAAGAAGAAAGGAAAAAAAACACCTCTTTTTCCATATGTCACTGGGTGGTTTTTGCTACTTAGCTGCTGGCTGTGGCCCTGCCCTCTGTCCTCTGCCAAGACTGTGGGTGTGAGGCAGAGTCCTGATTGATTCAGAAATCTCCGCAGTCCTTCTTGATCCGTTAGATTTCTCTACTGGTTTGTTGTTGTCAGGTGCCATCGAGTCGGAACCGACTCATAGCGACCCCATGCACAGCAGAACGAAACAATGTCCGATCCTGGACCAACCTCACTACCGCTGCCACACTTGAGTCCATCAATGATGCCACCTGGCTGATCCATCTCGTTGGGGGTCTTCCTCTTTTTCTCTGACCCTCCACCTTACCAAACATGACATCCTTCTCCAACGACTGTTCCCTCCGGACAATATGTCCAAAGTAGGAGAGACGAAGCTTAGCCATCCTGGCCTCCAAGGAGCACTCTGGCTGTACTTCTTCCAAAACAGATCTATTGGTTCTTTTGGCAGTCCATGGCACTTTCAGTATTCTCCTCCAATACCACAACTCAAAGGCATCAATTCTTCTATGATCCTCCTTATTCACTGTCCAGCTTTTGCATCCATATGAGGCTATTAAAAACACCATGGCCTGGGTCAGGCGCACCCTAGTCCTCAAGCTGACATCTCTGCTCTTCAACACTTTAAAAAGTTCCTGTGCAGCAGATTTGCCCAGTGCAATACGTCATCTGATCTCTTGCTGCTACTTCCGTGAGTGTTGATAGTTGATCCAAGAAGAATGAAGTCCTTGACAACTTCAATCTTTTCTCCATTGATAAGAATGTTGTTTATTGGTCCAGTGGTGAGGATTTTTGTTTTCTTGACATTGAGATGTCTGCTGGTAGGCCCCCTGAAACTATTTCCCCTTACTTTGTTGTTGTTGTTGTTGGGTGCCATCGAGTTGGTACCCACTCATAGTGACCTTTATGCACAGCATAACAAAACACTGACCAACCCTGGGCCAACCTCACTACTGTTGTCACGCTTGAGTCCATTGATGCTGCCACTTGGCCAATCCATCTCATTGGGCATCTTCCTCTTTTTCTCTGACCCTCCACCTTACCAAACATGATATCCTTCTCCAGCAACTGATCCCTCCTGACAACATGTCCAAAATATGAGAGATGAAGTTTGGCTATCTTGGCCTCCTTCTCTGGCTACACTTCTTCCAAAACAGATCTGTTGTTTCTTTTGGCAGCCCATGGCACTTTCAGTATTCTCCTCCAACACCAGAACTCAAAAGCATCAGTTCTTCTACAGTCTTCCTTATTCACTGTCCAGCTTTCACATGCATATGAGGTTATTGAAAATACCATGGTTTGGGTCAGGTGCTCTAGTCCTCAAGCTGACATCTTTGCTCCTCAACACTTTAAAAAGTTCCTGTGCAGCAGATTTGCCCAGTGCAATACGTCATCTGATCTCTTGCTGCTACTTCCGTGAGTGTTGATAGTTGATCCAAGAAGAATGAAGTCCTTGACAACTTCAATCTTTTCTCCATTGATAAGAATGTTGTTTATTGGTCCAGTGGTGAGGATTTTTGTTTTCTTTAATTGAAATGTAATCCATACCAAAGGCTGTGCTCTTTGATCTTCATTAATAAATATTTTAAGTCCTCTTCACTTTCAGTAAGCAAGGTTGTATCATCTGCATATCACAGGTTGTTAATGAGTCTTCCTCCAATCCTGATGCCACGTTTTTCTTCATAGAACCCAGCTTTTTGGATTACTTTATATTGAATTTAAAGCTCCTGGATTGTCCCAGCAAAGTGTTTTTTCTGACTTTTTTGTACTTCCACCTAAGAAATTTTATGAGTCCCTTTTGCTTTCTCCACCCCCATACCAGAAATAATGTGTATGAGTTTTAATGTTCAATGATATGATTTAAATTTGTTTCTGACTTATGAACATATTAAATTTTTTATGCTGAATTTATTAGGAGTCCTGGTATGGTGCTGTAGGATAAACACTGAACTCCTAACTACAAAGTTGACAGTTCAAAACCACCAGACACTCATCAGGAACTCTATATGCAGTCACTATGAGTTGGAACTTAACAACAGTAACAGCAGTATTTTATTGAAATTGAAGCCACCAATAAAACTTAGAACTTACAGAAGTGCCATTTTGTAAATTGTTAGGATTATTTTATAAAACAGAACAATTTTTTTTTTTTTTTTTTAGTTTAATAATATACCCAGGTTTTGAAACAAAAGATTTATGGCACATGTTGAAAAGCCTTCTTCACCTCGTCCAGGCAGAATTTGTAGCTCCTTTTCTTTTACATATTTAGCAGAACTCTACCACATAGTGTCCATGTTATAAGTATTGTTTTCAGTCTGTTTTCTCATATTGTGTGTATTCTAAGGGAACATGTCTTAGTCATCTATACTAGCCTATTAGTTAATACTTTGACATGTGGTATAGCACTGTAGGATAAACACTTGATCTGCTAACAATAAGATGAGTGGTTCAAACCCACCAGCTGTTTCTTGGAAGCCCTATACAGGGTCTCTGTGAATTAGAACCAACTCCATGGCACTTAAAAACAAATTTATACTGGCAACTCCCTGTAAGGAATACTGGTGGTGCAGTGAATTAAGTATTAGGTTGCTAATTATAAGGTAAGCCACTTCCTGGGAGAAGGGTGAGGCAATCAGCCTCCAAAAGGATTTTGCAGCAGTTCTTCTCTGTCATATAAGGTTACTATGACTTATAATTGGCTCAATGGCAGTGGTTAGAATGTGAATAAACTTTATGATTTATAACATTATTAATGGGCAATTTACTATCTATTCCTGTGGTCATCCTGAGTTCTATTATGATTAATTAATTAAATGGGTACATGATTATCCCACTTCTGGGCATATAGAAGGTCTGTACCTGCTGTTTCTCTGGCGGTTGGACTGAACTTTTTAACTTGTGTTGGCTAATAAGAATATATGATAGATGTCTATGGTAAGAATTGTATTGTCAGCTGAAGACCTTCCACAGTCTGCTTTTCTCTCTGCCAGGGCAATCAGCAATATTCTATTTGGTGCTTCTCTGGAAACCTGAGACCCTGAGTGCCTAAAATGAATAGAACATCTTTGCCAACACAGTCTGACCATCAAATGTGATCAAGAAATAAACCTTTTTATATTAAGCATTAAGATTTAAAATTTTTTTCCTGACTTTAATTTATCTTATCTACTGTTTCTGATACAACGTCTTAACTGGTAAACATTTTTAAATTAAAAATACAGCTTAAGTAAAAATTATTCAAAAGAAGCAATAATATAAGAAGAAAATGTGAATTTAGAAAAGAAACTACAAATGTAATCTCCAAAGACAAATTTCTATTAAGCTGACTGTTCACTCTGGGAAGTGAGGAGGCTTTCTTAGTCTTTCTTATAGCGTGACTTCAATTAGGATAAAATAAGAGCATGCAAAGAACAACAACAACCAAAAAGACAGAGGGAATGGAAGCAAATGTTGTTGAAGGACGATGCATGGAGGGGATTGGAATCAGTGCCATGAAATGAAATACAATAGGATGTATGTAAAGCTGATGTTCTCCCATGTAAACTATCACTCAATTCACAATAATAACTTAAAACAACAACAACAAAACAAAAAAAA
>NW_006408535.1:2586934-2599480 GCF_000296735.1 Chrysochloris asiatica
CATTGGTGAATAACATTTTGTCTTTTGTAGCATGTACTTTATAATGTCAATATGATTTAAATTATTTGAAATTCACATATTGTTGCTGTTGTTAAGTACCGTGGAGTTGGTTCCGACTCATAGTGACCCTGCACAGGGTTTCTGAGGCTGTAAATCTTTACGGGAGCAGAATGCCTCATCTTTCTCCCACAGAACTGCTGGTAGTTTCGAATTGCTGACCTTGAGGTTGGCAGCCCAACTCATAGCAACTACACTATAGATCCATGAATATTATATAATAATCCATATAATTTAAATAGATGTGTTACGGTGATGAAAAGAGTAATTTATGAGAATTGTTGCACTAATCCTAGGTTATTTCCTTCCTTTCGTCCTGGTGTGACACTGTAAGATAAGCACTACACTGCAAGGTCTGTTTTAGTTACAAACATATTGGTTAAAAGCAACCAGGTGATCCTTGGAAACCCTATATAAGGTGGTAGGTAATGAGTCAAAATTAAATCAATTATACGTAACAACATTTCCTTCTTAAATTTTTTTTAAAGACTAATATTTTTAAGTGCTTCTATCAGTGGTTCAAACTCACCAGTTACTCCTCAAAAACCCTATGCAGGGTAACTATGAGATGGAATAGACTCAACAGTATTATCAACAACACAACAATATGTGTCTTCATAATATATGTAAAATGTATTTTAAATCCAAGAAAATTCACAGTAATATAATATATCCTAGCTGTAACAACAAGCATCTAAGTATAGAGCAATGGCCTATCCTTAATATTACCAAGAGTTTTAGCTACAGGGAAAAATATATTATTCAGATCCATGCAACTTCATAGTTTTTTCTAAGGACATGACAGAGTGTCTTAATGTATTTCATATCCAACAAGAAAGAAAATGATGAACAAAACATATGTCAAATTACACTTTATCTGTTTAATATAAATAGTTTTAGGATATGTTGCTTCATATTTATATTTTTGTGCATTTTAAATTTGGAATTTAATCACATAAAACTATATTTAAAAAATTACAGTTAGGTAAGCTATATGCAGAAATATTTTCACATGATATTTCAGAAAATCTTAATAGAGAGGAATAAATTAGATTGTCTAGGAAACTAAATACTTTTGACCTATAAGTCTATAAAAATGTGCATAATAAAACAGTCCCAGTTATTTGCAAAAATCCAATATCTCTTCACTCCCACCTAACTCAACTAATCCACAGCTCTCTAGTCAATTCTGACTTACAGAGGTAGTGCCAGTTCACCAGTGGCTCCTTGAAAACCTTATACAAGGTCACTAAGGCTCGGAACCAACTTGACGGTACTTAGTAACAACAATAGAGCAGAGTAGAACCACTCTTTAGAATTTTTGAGACTGTAAATCTATTTCAGCTTGAGAAATACTGAATGTGTTCTTCCCTTTCAGTTGTCTAACTCCAGCTCTTTGCACATTTCATTGTAAGACTTAACTTTGTCTTCCTAAGCTGCCCTTTTAAAACTGATGTTCAATTCTTTTACTTCCTCATTTTTCCCCCCCATTTGCTTTAGCTCCTCTAAACTTAAGAGTAAGTTTCAGGGTCTCTTAAGACAATCATTTGGTCTTTAATATCTTTCCTGTCTTTTTCATCACTTTTTCTTTTCTTCCTTTATGTTATTCTTGATGTACTTCCACAGGTCTTCTGATCTTCGATCAAAAGTGTCTAATGCATCAACACTGCTCTTGAGGTTGTCTCTTAATTCAAAAGGGATATATTCAAGGTCATATTTTGGCTCTCATGGCCTTTTGTTTTGTCAGCTTCACACTGAAATTGCATATGAACAATTGATGGTATATTCCACAGTTTGCATCAGGCCTTGTTTTGGCTGATGATATTGAGCTTTTCTACCATCTCTTTCCACAGAGGTAGTTGATTTTATTCCTGTGTATTTTATCTGGTGAGGTCCATGTGTATAGTTGCCTTTTATGTTGTTTAAAAAAGATTATTGAAAAACTCTGTCTTGGTCTTGCAAAACTCTATCATGCAGTCTTCAACATCATCGCTGCCACCAAGGCCATATTTTCCAATTATTGATCCTTCCTCTTTGTTTCTAACCTTCACATTCCAATCATCAGTAATTACAGCGTATCTTGAATGCATGGTTGATCAATTTCAGACTGAAGAAGTTGGTAGAATTCTTCAGTTTCATCATCACTAATTTTAGTGGTTGTTGTGTAAATCTAAATAATACTGGTATTAATGCAGCTTAGTTGTAGGTGTTTGGATATTATCCTATCACAGACAGTATTGTACTTCAAGATAGATATTGAAATATTATTTTTGTCTATGAATGCCCGCTCCACTGAAAATTGTTTTTCCAGGTTTTTTATAGTAAACCATAAAATTGCCCAAACCAATATGGCAAAAAACAAAACAAAACAACCAAAATGTCTATTTAAGCTCACTAATGCTTAGGAGTCCTGGTGTGTCACTGTAGGATAAGCACTGTACCACAAAGATGGTTTGAACTGCAAGGTAGGCAGTTCAAATTTACCAGCTGCTCCATAGCAACCCTGTACAGGGTTGCTATGAGTCACAATCAACTTGATGGCACTTAACAACAAGAACAATAGTGCCCCCCCATTCAGAATCTTCTGAGGTGGGCAATTTCCACTTGAAGGACAAGCAGACCAGCCTGGAGTGGTTACAAGAACAGAAGATACTTCTTGAAATAAAGACCAAAAGGAAAAATACAAAACAATAATAAAAATCCAGCGGACTACTACAAGAACAAGCAAGCTGCTCACCCAGGTGACATCAAGGCTAGTGCTTGGGTCCCCTCAGGGCAAGACTAAGACTAAGACTCAATGTGAATACATGAGCAGACATACTATCTGACTGGTGACCACGTTGGTCATTGATAAGGAGACATGAGGGAAAAACAGCAATGAAACTGCAAGCTAAGTCCTACCAAGGTCAGTAGACTCCTGTGAACCCTGGTGGAGACCTGGTTGGCCAGTAGTGTGGCAAGACCTGGGGACTCCTGGGCCCAGAGTCAGTGACATAGCTACAGAGGACTAGAGTGGAGAGTGAAGTGTCCAGCAGATAAGAAGTGAGGGCATATGCACAAGAACACCCAAACTTGCAGATAATACCCACTTGACCTGGCTTCAAAGGCAGAATTCAACTAGAAGAAGAAAGAAGAGGAAAAAAGAGTAATCTGATATAATTTGATGAACCTGACCTACACCTATGGATGCAGTAGCTCAAAAGAGAGAACAAATCTTTACAATGAGGATCATTCCCACCCCCTCTATACACAGGGTAGACAGGGATGGGCAACTTGGACATTGGCTACCCAAAATGGGGGCTACAAAGGCAAAAAGTGACTGGCTAACAAGCTTTCAAGAGGGAGCCTAGATGCAGAGGGTGCGGAGGAAGGTAGAATCTCCATGGAGTAGTAGCCAATCTGTCTGGGCGGGGCTTATGAAAGGAGATGGGGATGGTACTCATAAGGCACAATAGTGAATAATTTCTATCAGGACTGACTGTGAAGGTCAGAAATGTAATGGTAGACATTTGTAGCAAAATGAGGGGACTGGTTGACTTTGCAGTCTAAGAGGAGAGGTCCCTGGGACCATCAAGGGAGAAGAGTCGAATGAGGGACCCTACCCAGAGAAGCAATGATGCCAGAGATGGAGGCAAAGATGATGACATGGAGGGAAGGAATGGCTGGGGACACTAGACCTAGAGTGGGAGAGGGGCTGTGTGCTGATGACCAGGGGGCAGGCTTTTAGGTTATACGCTTTGGTTGGTTCACAATGCACAGAGAGGATTATAACCATGGCAATGAAACGATATACAATAGGATGAATGTAAAGCTAATGTTCTCCCTTGTAAACTATCACATAATTCACAATAAAATATTACAAAAAACAAATAATAAAATAACTCTCAATTAAAAAGAAAAAAAAAAGAACAATGGTGCCTAGTTTATCAACCTTTATGCATTTCATTTTTGACAGCTTTAAATTTTCCTAGTTTCATATTTTGTATATTCCACAATCTTATTATTAATGGATGTTTGCAGCTATTTCTCATTTTGAGTCATGGCCCATCAACAAATGAAGTCCTGAAAGCTTTGCTCCATTCACGTCATTATGGTCACCCCTACATTGAGGAGACACACCTTCCCCAGTCATATGCTAAGCCCCTTCAGTCTTAGGAGCTCATTTTATGGCATTATATCTGACAATATTCTGTTGATATTCATAAAGTTTTTAATGGCTAACCATTCAGAAGCAGTCCATCATTCCCCAAATGCAAAAATCATTGAAGAATGTCATTAATATCACAAGCAAGTAAAATTTTGCTTAAGATAATTACTAAAGTATTGTAGCTGTACATCGACTCAACTACATTTAGCAACAACAACATCATCAGTTAGAGCTGCCAGAAATTCAAGTCAGTTTCAGAAAAGGGGATAGAATGAGGCCTATATTGCTGACCAAAAATGAATCTTGTTTGAAAGGTCACAATACCAGAAATATGTTTACTTACACTTTACTAACTATGCAAAGGCTTTTGACTGTGTGAATCATAATAAGCTATGAATAGCATTGCGAAGAATGAGTATTCTAGAACATTTATTTTGCTTATGTGGAACGTGTACATAGGCCAAGAGGAATTTGTTAGAATAGAACTAGGAGATACTGAATGAGTAAATCAGGAAAGGTGTGCATGAGCATTGTATCTATTCACAATATTTATTCAAACTTTATGATGAATAAATATTCTAAGAAGCTGGACTATATGAGGAAGAACATAGCATCAGGATTGAAGAAAGACTCATGAAGAGTCTGTGACATGCAAATGATATAACCTTGTTTGCTGAAAGCGAAGAGGACTTAAAATAATTACTGTTGAAGATCAAAGACTATGGTCTTCAGTATTTATTTCACCTCAAGTTAAAGAAAACAAAAATCTTTATAACTGAACCAATAAATAACAACATGGTAAGTGGAGAAAAGATTGAAGTTGTCAAAAACTTAATTGTTCTTGTATCCATAATCAATACTTATGGAAACAGCAGTCAAGAAATCAAATGAAGTACTGCATTAAGCAAATATGTTGCAAAAGGCCTCTTTAAAGTTTTAAAAAAGATAGGGATCTGATTGAGGACTAAGGTTTGCCTGACTCAAGTAATTTCAATCGCCTCATATGCATACTAAAATTGGACAATGAATAAAGTAGGTCACAGGAAAGTCAATGTATTTGAATTATGGTGTTGGAGAAAAATATTAAAATACCAAGACTGCCAGAAGAACAAACAAATCTATCTATCTTGGGAGAAGTACAGTCAGAATGCTCCTTAGAAACCAGAATAGTGAAAAATTGTTTCTCATACTTCATTCATGTTATCAACAGTGACCAGTCCCTGTAGAAGGATATCATGCTTGATAATGTAAAAGGTGAATGACAAAGAGAATCCCTGCAATGAGATGGATTGATGCCCAGGCAGCAGCAATAGGCTCAAATGTAACAATTTTGAGGATGGTGCAGGACCAGGCGGTGTTTCATTCTTTTGAGCATATGGTTGCTGACTGTAACCAACTCAATGGCACCTAACAATAGTATATATATAAAGTGAGAGAGAGTGAGTCCTGGTGTGGTGCTGTGGGTTAATGCACTGGACTACAAGGTCATTTGAACTGCAACATTGGTGGTTCAAGCTGACCAGTCACTCCTCAGAAACCCTAGAGAGAGGGTCTCTATGGGTCAAAACTGACTCTACAGCATTTATCAACAACAACAACATATATATATGTATATGGAGTCATGGTGTGGTGCTGTGGAAAAATGCACTGGACCTAAGGTCGGTTTGATATGCAAGGTTGGCAGTTCAAATTTAACGGTGGTGGTGGTGGCTATGTGCCTTGGAGTTGACTCTAATTCATAACAACTCTATATAGGGTTTTTGAGGCTGTAAATCTTTATGGGAGCAGAAAGTCTCATCTTCCTCCCACGGAACTGCTTGTAGTTTTGAACTGCTGACCGTTAGATTAGCAACCCAACTTATAACCACTATAGCTCCTCAGAAACCCTATAAAGGGTCGTTATGAGTTGGAGCTGACTTGAAGGCACTTAACAACAACAATATATACATACTGGAAGGGTTATACGAAAGTAATAGATCACACAGTTTTAGAGGTAGGCAATCCCTAGTTTGTGCATCAGATGTCAAACAGAAGGCTCCTCCTGACTCAAGTAGTTATAAGAACTATGAACCTAAGATCAGAAGATTGGACAGCAGGCTTCTGGCTACAGGTGCAAATTCATCCAAAATAGTTAGATAAGATGCTAGGTAACTGGAGACTCCTAGGATCGATAGACAATACAGCAGACTACTGATTTGAGTCTGAAAAACTGAAGGTTGCATGACAAGCCAGATACAGGATCCAGACCCAGCAAAAAAACAGCTAGCTTTGCCTGAGTGTCCAATATGTTGGAAGCAGGTTACACCCTGGAGGAAACGTTCCCATAGCAGATCTCATCATAGAGTTGATTACATTATATCTTATCATGTGGGATGACTGCATCTCAGCTTCCAAACCACTGAGAATCATGGCGCAGACAATTTGATACAAAACCTTAGCAATCACAACCTAGTGTCAAAGGGGGAGTCCCTGGAAGGTAAAAATAGTTAAGCACTTGACTAACAGGAAAAAAGGTTGGTGGTCACACCCACCTAAAGATTTGTCAGACACGGTTTTACATATCTACTCAGAGAAATACAATGTTGAAAACTTACAGAGCAGTTGTACTCTGTGCGTGGGTTGCCATGAGTCAGAGTCAATTGGACAGTGAGTAATGAGAGTTTGAAGGGAAAAGACATGCTCTTTGCTTTGTGGTGGGAGAAGTATACATGGATAACTTCTTTAAGAAAGATCAGCACAAGGGTGGTCCCTATGAGATGAAGGTTTGTGTTGTTGTTAAGTGCCATCGAGTTAATTCCAACCTGTAGCGACCCTGCAGAGGGTTTCCAAGGAGTAGCCAGTGAGCTTGAACAGTTGACTCTGCAGTTCAAATGGCTTTGCATTAACCCACAGCACCAGTTAGGATGTAACCCACAGCACCACTTAGGATGTCTCAAATGTTGGACTTTTTGGAACATGTTATACCACTTCATAATCCTTGATGTCAATCACAAGTCCTCCCTTCCCACAAGTCGAGGGTTTGCAATGCACTGTGGCATCTTACAGAAATCACAACTGTCAGAGGAAATGACTCACACAATTGTGGAGACTGGCAAGTACCAAATTTATAGTTTAGAGATCAATCTGGAGGATTCTCTTCACGCACGTAGTGTCAGTTACTGTGAAACCCAAATTGGCAGATCAGACAACAGGCTATTTTTGCAGAAGGCTGTAGGAACTGGTGAAACATGTCAGGTAATGGACCAAAAGTCCCATGAACTGGAAGTCACACATGTAGAGACAGATGCAAGATCCAGGGCAAAGGGTGAATTTTGCCAAAGTAATTCTATAAATTGAACTAAAATCATGCTCCCAAGGAAAACTAATGGTGGTAACTTTAGCCACACCCTCTAGAAAGGGGTGGGGGGGAGCATCTTTAACTCTTAGTTCCACCTTAAGCCTGTCCCACTAACAACTCACTTCAAAATGGTCCATAATCACAGGCATAGAGGCTAGGATTTACAATATATTACAGAATGGAACAATATCTCTGGAAGGGCCATAATGAATAATTAACACCCTACAGAGTCAAAGTATCTGCAGACATACTTAAAACAATATCATCAATCGGTAAATAACCATCATAGGATTATATAGACAATACAATGGAAAAATGAACTTGTGAAATTCTACATTCCAAAGGATTGTAGAAATTCTATTTTTTTCTAAAACGAATCTCTATAAACTTTCGGAGTGAGTTCTTGGTGTTTGGACACTTCAGTATGGTGCAGTTTTAGTGAGCAAGTAACTCTCTATCACCTGATGCTTCCCTCTGCTTCCTCAGCAGCTGAGGCATCAATCGTCTTGATTTTTACTTCCATTCAAAGCAGTAATGTGCTATTGACAGTGAGACATGCATGCTTAGCATTTAGAAATCCTGCAAGGTGACTGTTTTGTTTCTTCTAACCATTAAACGAATTATAGAAGAAGATTAAATATAATATTTGTTTAAGACCAAATGACACTGGACTTGGCAGGCTGCACAATTATACCTTCAAAAAGTGGCTAAAATAATAGTTTAATCTTTTGTTTAGCACTTTTGGAATAGCAAAGTGATATGAATAGTGGGGTTTTGTTTTTTGTTTTACAATTCAGCCAACATGTGAATAAAGCAACTATTGATTTTTTTTTTAATTGGTTACCATTTAAATGGGGCAATTAGTTAAAGAATAAGCAAAATCTCACAATGCTACTGTTGCTGGTGCCCTGTGAGTAATTTAAATCTTTTAAAAGACACAAATTCTATGTCTCTAGAGGAAAAGTTAGGAGGAAATTTATCAAGGCTGGTGTACCTAAAGTTATAGGAGAAAACCAACCCTCTCCAGATCTGTCTTTTAAAGCTAATAACATTCTAATTATAGTGAGAGTAGGGTTGCCACCACCAGCAGAAAACATTTTGTGCATTTAAAAGGAAACTGAACTCAAGGAACACAGCTAATGTAACTGTAGCATGTGTTGTTCTCATAGGTTTATTCCCACAAAACCAATACATATTTCAACTAAGGAGTTACATTATCTCAGATATTATTAATAAATCATCATTTCAGAAATGACTTATTTTTATACCCTGAAATATATTACCAAATACCCCCAAAAATTCAAAGAATTTTAGAAATAGCACTTAATTTATGAAGTGCACCCAGCAAGCTTAAGGTTTAATAGTATTGCTGAATTTTCTATATTCAGAGTCTTTTTTAACATTTAGAAATTTTATGAAAGTGATTCACTGAAATATCCATAATTAACTCTTGTACTATGTAGTTATTTTTTTAAATAGAGTTTTCATGACTAGTAGTCTTGCCAAAGATATCTGAATTTTATGCCTTGCTTTGATGTCTTGGATTATGTTTAGTGTTCTAATTTTTGTTCTCTTCATAATCTATATGAGAATGACTGTTAAAAGTGACATTTTGTGATAAATTTAGATCATTTTTCATTAGAAATATGTTGTTGTTGTTAAGTGCCATTGAATTGGTACTAACTCACAGTGACCTATACACAACAGAATGAAACACTGCCCAGTCCTGTGCCAACCTCACAATCGTTATTATGCTTCAGTTCATTGCTGATGCCACTGTGCCACCAATCTATCTCATTGGGGGTCTTCTCATTCACTGACCCTACACTCTACCAAGAATGATATCACTCTCCACGGACTGGTACATCTGGATACGTCCTAAGTATCAGAGGTAAAATCTGGCCATGTTAGCTTCTAAGGAAGATTAGGGCTCTGCTTCTTCCATCATAGATTTGTTGGTTATTTTGGCACTCAACGGTACTTTTAATATTCTTCTCTAACATCATAGCTTAACTGCATCAATTCTTCCATGATCTTTATTCACTGTCTAATTTTCACCTGCAAATACCATGGCTTGGGTCAAGCCCTCAAACTGAAATCTTTGCTCCTGAACACTATAAAGAGGTATTGTGCTGCAGATTTGTATAATGTTATACAGTGTTTGATTTCTTGACTACTGCTTCCATGAGTGTTGATAGTTGACCCAAGCAAAATGAAGACTTTAACAATGTCAACCTTTTCTCCATTTATCTTGATGATATTTACGGTTGTGGTGAGGATTTGTCTTTTCTTTACATTAAGGTGCAACCCAGACAAAAGTCTTTTATCTTCACCAGTATTTTTAAGTTTTTTTTGTTTTTTTGCTTTCAGCCAACAAGATTGTATCATCTGCATAGCACAAGTTGTTAATGACTCTTCGTCCAATGCTGATACCATATTTTTCTTCATATAATCCAAATTCTATAATTTTTTTTTGCTCATCATACAGATTAAATAAGTATGGTGAAACAATACAATGCTGGTGTACACCTTTCCTGACTTTAAACCTTATTCTGCTTGAACAACAGCCTCTTGGTCTATGTGTAGGTTCCTCATTAACACAATTACATGTTCTAGAATACTCATTTTCCATAATGCTAGCACAATTTAAAGCTTTCGTGTAGTCAATAATGCACAGGTAAACATCTTTCTGGTATTCTGTGCTTTCAGCAAAGATCCATCTGATGTCAGCAATTATATCCCTTACTCCACATCCTCTTCTGAATCTGTTCAACCCTCTGGCAGTTCCCTGTCAATGTATTGTTGCAGCTGTTTTAGAATTATCATTACTAAAATTTTAGTTGCACGTGATATTAATGGTATTATCCAATGATTTCTGTAGTCAGTTGGGTAATCTCTTTTTTGAGTAGGAACAAATATAGATCTCTTCTAAACAGTTGGCCAGGTAGCTGTCATCCAAATTTTTTAGTATAGATTAGAGAGTGCCTCCAGTGCCCATCTGTTTGTTGAAAGATTTCAGTTTGTATTCCATCAATTCCTAGAGCCTTACTCTTTGCCAATGTATTATTTATTTAGTGCACTTTGGACTTCCAGCTTCAGTAATTACATTGGTTCTTGATCATATGCTACCTCTTGAAATGATTGAACATTGACCATTTCTTTTTGGTACAGTGACTCTGTATTTCTTCCATCTTCTTTTGATGGTAATCTGCATCATTCAATGTTTTGCCCATAATATCTTTCAGTGTTTCAAATTGAGGCTTGAATTTTTTCTTCAGTTCTCTAAGCTCAAAATATTATGATCATGTTCTTCCCTTTTGGTTTTCTAACTCCTGATCTTTGCACATTTCATTATGATATTTGACTATCTTATCAAGCTGCCCTTTGAAATTTTCTCTTCAGTTCCTACCACCATATGTTTTCCATTTGATTTAGTATCTTTATGCTGGGGAGCTTATATATGCTTCAGAATCTTTCTGTCATCCATTTTAGTCTTTTTCTTCTTGTCTTCTTAATGACCTTTTGCATTCTTCCTGTATGTGTTCTTGTTGTAATCTGACAACTTTTCTGGGTTTCAGTCATTAATTTTCCCCAAATCTGTTCTTGATCTCTAAATTCAGGTGGGATGTGTTCAAGGTCATATTTTGGCTCTTGTGGATTTTTGACTGAAAGATTGACAACTTCTTCCCACAGAAATTGTCAATTTGATTTCTGTGTGTGTTCCACCTGAGTGGTCCATGTGTATAGTTGTCACTTATGTAGTTTTAAAACAGGTATTGGTAATGAAGAAATCATTGGTCTGCAAAATTCTATCATGAGCTCTCCAGCATAATTTTTATCACCAAGGTCATTCATATTTTACAATGATTGATCCCACTTCTTTGTTTCCAATCTTTGCATTCCAATTGCCAGTAATTATCAAAACATTTTGATTGCATGTTTGATCAATTTCAGATTGAAGAAGTCGATAGAATTCCTCAATTTCATCATCACTGGCTTTAGTCATTGGTGCATAAATTTAAATAAAAGGTGTATTAACTGGTCTTCCTTATAACGGTATAGAAATCATCCTATCACAGATAGTGTTGTATTTCAAGATAGATCTTGAATTTTTTTTTTTTTTCATGATGAATGTGATGCCATTCCTCTTTAATTTGTCATTCCTGGCATAATAAGCTATATGGTTGTCAGATTCAAAATGACCAACACCTTTCCATTTCAGCCACTTATGCCTAGAAGTCCTAGTGTGTTGCTGCAGGATAAGCACTTGTTGGCAATGTCAGTTTGTTGGCATTTTAAACTCACTAGCCACTCCTTGGTAAACATATACAGGGTTGGTATGGGAAGCAAATGACTCACTTAACAACAACAACAATACCTAGGATATCAATCTTTATGTGTTCCATTTCATTTTTTACAACTTCCAATTTTCTTAGATTCATACTTTGTATATTCCATGATCCAATTAGTAATGGATTTTTGTAGCTGTTTAATCCTCATTTTGAGTTGTGCCCAATCAGCAAACGAATTTGCTGAAAGCTTTACTCCGCATTATCACGGTCAACTCTACTTTAAGAGGCAGCCCTTTCCCAGTCATATTTTGAGAGCCTTCCAGCCTGATGGGCTCATTTTATGGCACTATATCTGACAATAGTCTCGTGTTCTTCATCATGTTTCAGTATTCAATATTTTGGTGCTATCTGATGATATCCCATTGCTATTCATAAAGTTTTCATAGACTAAATATTCAGAAGTAGTCTGTGTCTCCTTCTTCCTAGTCTGTGTTAGTCTGGAAAGCCATCTGAAACTTCTCTACCATGGGTGACCCTGCTGGTATTGAAAATACCAGTGATATAGCTTCCAGCATCACAGCAACATGCAAGCCACCACAGTATGATAAAATGACAGATGAATTTGTTGAATAAAGTATATAAACATATAAATGTTTCCTCTTTCTAAACATAATACTGCAATTTGGAGATCTACTTACCAAGGAGAAAGTATT
>NW_006408535.1:2599580-2636164 GCF_000296735.1 Chrysochloris asiatica
ATATATATATATTTGCTGGTACATCTTTTATCTTGTAAAATAGCTTTGCTTGGTCTTCAAGAAAGAGTGAGACTGAGAGTACAAATGAGGACATAGAGTTCTTTTTTTAAAGAAAAAACCTAAAGGACAACATGAAAGAAAAGAATAGTCTGGTAAATGCAGCTCTTTTCTATGGCTTTTTCTTTTATGAGTTCATATTTACAGAATATATAATTCTTTTTAGACTTTTCTGACAACTTTCAAAGTTCTCCATCAAAGTCAGTATATTTTGATTATCAAGAAATTAAAAATATATACGTAGAGGGTATACTGAGTGAAAATACATTCTTAGAGCTGATAGAGATCTGGCAAATTACATGGTGCAAACTTATCATTTATGCATGAATGTACTAAGAGCCAGAATAGTAAAATGTCTTTCCCTGGGAGGATAAGCTCTGATTCTCAACTCAGTGTGTTTTCTATTCACTAGAAACCAGTTGCTCAATAACAGGAAAAGATGATAATTTAGAGGGAACCATTCCCTCCAATTTCATCAATATTTTCCTCCTGCCTCAAATTCATACATGAGCTCTCCAATCTACAACACTCATATCTAATCCACAGGAAGTAATGAATAGAGTGACTCACACTGTGTCTGTTCTCCCATAGGCTATGTAATTAAAATACCACATGATGGTAATCTTACTCTTGAAATTTACAATATAAGATAGTGATGTCATCAAAAAGTAGTATAACGTTTTATAATCCATATGTTGATTCTGTTTTAAGTGTTGTTGAATAGGTTCCAGAAATAGAGACCCTGTATAGGGTTTCTGAGACTGTAACTCTTTGTGTGAGCAAAAAGCCTCATCTTTGTCTCATGGAGTATCTACTGGGTTCAAACTTCTGACCTTGTGGTTTGAAATCTAGTGCTTCTCCCCTAAAGCCATTCCATTCCCTAAAATCCATATAGACCTCATCATACAAATTCATACAAAATAGTATGTTGTTGTTGTTGTTATGTGCCGTGGAGTCAGTCCCAACTCATAGCGACCCTGTACAGGGTTTCCAAAGCTGTAAATCTTTATGGGAGCAGAAAGCCTCATCTTTCTCCCGCGGAACAGCTGGTAGTTTCAAACTGCTGACCTTGCGGTTCGCAGCCCGATTCGTAACCACTGTGCTATAGTATAGCACAGATTAATTCTACATGCAAAGTGAAAAAAAAAAACAACAAACTCAGTGCCTATTCTTATTGTGCTGCTGCCATACCAGCAACCATGAGTTTTCATCCCCAAAGAGACTTATATTCTAGCCTTGCTATGATTGTTGGAAGAAATTGAGGCTGAATGAACAACAATAAACACAAATGTCTCCATCTATTCTTTAAAGTATAAACTTAAAGTAATAGTATAAACTTAGAGAAATGAATCTGAATCTGAAAGTTCTCATTTACATTGGATAATAATGTCAAATATTTAAATACGTGTGTGTATGTGTGTGTGTGTGTGTGTGTGTGTGTGTGTACATACACACAAATATACTTTACGGAGTTCCAGATGATTTTTTTTTTTTAATTCCCTACTAGTTGCTGAGCTTTTGAAAATATAATACTCTAAAACCACTAATATGGAACAAATTACAAGTATACTAGAGTCCTGGTGTGGCACAGTGGGATAAAGCATTGGACTGCAAGGTTGGTTTGAACTACAAGGTCAGTGGATCAAACTCACCAGCCACTCCTTGGAGTGAGTCACAACTGACTTCACGGCACACAACAACATCTACAACAGAAATATATAATAAGTCATTTAAGCCAACTGTGAAAGAGTGATAACTTAGTCAAGGGCAGTAAAAACTCAATGGTTTTATTAAAAACAAGCTTCTCAAATAGCCATAAAAATTTACTGAAGACAGTACTGGATGATAAACCTAATAGATAGAAAACAACTATATTGATCCTTATAATTACAGAATTTATTTTTTTTACAAAAAGAAAACCTGAGTTCCATTTAGTTTAGCCATATAGACATTAAACTATACAACATAACATAAAAATAGTTTTGTTTCTTTTTAAATTTCAGTGATACTCATTATGAACCATAAAATCTGTTATCCAGTCAATTTGGACCCCTAGTAAGCCTATGTTGTTGTTGTTGTGAAGTGCTGTCAAGTCAGTTCTGACCCATAGTGACCCTGTATAGGGTTTCCTAAGAGCAGCTGGTGAGCTTGAACTTCCGACCTTGCAGTTCAAATGGCTTTGCAGTCTGGCTCATTAACCCACAGAGCCACACCAGGACTCCTAGTAAGCTTATAGGACAGAATAAAACATCCCCACAGGATCGATTTCCTGTGGGGATGTTTTATTGATTTTTATCACCAAGGCCATATTTTACAATGATTGATCCCATTCCTTTGTTTCCAATCTTCGCATTCCAATTGCCAGTAATTATCAATACATTTTGATTGCATGTTTGATCAATAATAAGGCTATAATCTTAACTGAAGTACATCTTTGTCCCATACAACAGCTGATGAGTTTGAACTATCAAACTTGATTTAGCAGTCAAGTCCTTAACCACTGTGCCACCATAGCTCCACATAGTATTCTGCTAAATTGAAAGTGAATTACCTTTGTGTTTCACTGGAAGCCAGTCAAAACAAAGTTTCAAATGAAAATGCTTTTATTTAGTAGGTGCAAGAATAATTTATTTTAGAAGAATCCCCACAAGACTGATCCCTATGGACTCAAGTGTGACAACAGTAGTGAGATTGGCCCAGGATTGGACATTGCTTTGTTCTGCTGTGCATAAGGTTTCTTTGAGTCAGTGCCGACTTGATGGCACCTAACAACAAAAACAGTGAAGACTAATTAATACTACTATTATTCAAATTTAAGCACCAACCACTAAAGCCAGTGAGGATGAAATAGAAGAATTCTATCAACTTCTTCAATCTGAAATTCATCAAACATGCAATCAAGATATATTCAACATTACTGGTGATTGGAATACAAAGGTTGGGAGCAAAGAGGAAGGATCAGTAGTAGCCTTAATGATAGAAATGATGCTGGAGATTGCATGATAGAATTCTGCAAAAGCAACGATTTGTTCATTTTAATACCTTCTTTAGACAGCATAAGAGATAACTTACACATGGACCTCACCAGATGGAATACACAGAAATCAAATTGACTACATTTGTGGAAAGAGATGGTGGTAAAGCTCCAAATCATCAGTCAAAACAAGGCCGGGGCAGATTATGGAACAGATCATCAATTGCTCATATGCAAATTCAGACTGAAGCTGAAGAAAATGAAAACAATTCATGAGAGCTAAAATATGTCCTAGAATATATCCCATCTGAATTTAGAGATCATCTGAAGAAGATATTTGACAAATTAAACACTAAAGACCCAAGACCAGAACAGTTGTGGAATGATATCAAGAACATCACACAGGAAGAAAGCAAAAAGTCATTAAGAAGACAAGAAAGAAGGAAAAGTCCAAAATGGATGTCAGAAGAGATTCTGAAACTTGTTCTCCAGCATAAGATGCTAAAGCAAATGGAAGAAATGAGGAGGTACAGACACTGAACAGCAAATTTCAAAGGTCAGCTCTAGAAGACAAAGTCAAATATTACAATGAAATGTGCAAAGATCTGGAGTCAGAAAACCAAAAGGGAAGAACACACTCAGCATTTCTCAAGCTGGGGGAACTGAAGGAAAAAAATTAAAGCCTTAACATTTGCCATTGAAGGATTCTCTGAAAAATTATTGAACGATGCAGAAAGCATCAAAAGATAGAAAGAATGCACATATTCACTGTACCAAAAGGAAATGGTTGGTGTTCAACTGTTTCAAGAGGTAGCATATGATTGAGAGCCAATGATACTGAAGAAAGAAGTCCAAGGTGCATTGAAGGAATTGGCAAAGAATGAGACACTAGGTATTGATGGAATAAATATTGTAATCTTTCAAGAAAGTAAGGCAGCACTGGAGGCACTCACATAACTATTCCAAGAAACTTGGAAGACAACTATCTGGCCAACCGATTGGAAGAGATTGGTATTTGTGCCCATTCCAAAGAGAGGTGAGCCAAAGGAATGTGGAAATTATCAGCCATATCTTTGATATCCCATGCAAATAAAGTTTTACTAAATATAATGCTGCAAGCATACATTGACAGAGAACTTCAAGAGGTTCAAGCCAGATTCAGAAGAGAATGAGGGATATCATTGCTGATGTCCAATGGATCTTGGCTACAAGCACAGAATATCAGAAAGATATTTATTTGTGCTTTATTGACTATGCAAAGGTTTTCAATTGTGTGGATCATGACAAGCTATGGACAACATTGTGAAATATGAATATTCCAGAACACTTAATTGTGCTCGTGAGGAATCTGTACATGTACCAAGAGGCAATTGTTCTAACAGAACATGGGAACACTGAATGGTCTAAAATTAAGAAAGGTGTGCGACAAGGTTATATTCTTTTACCATACTTATTCAACCTGTATACTGAGCAAATAATCTGAGAAGTTGGGTTGTATGAAGAAAAATATGGCATCAGGATTGGAGGAAGACTCATTAAAAACCTGCGACATGCAGATGATAAAACCTTGTTTTCTGAAAGTGAAGAGGACTTAAAATATTTACTGATGAAGATCAAAGAGCACAGATTTTGGTCTGGATTGCATCTCAATGTAAAGAAAACAAAAATCCTCACCATTGGACCAATAAACAGCATTCTTATCAATGGAGAAAAGATTGAAGTTGTCAAGGACTTTATTCTTCTTTGATCAACCATCAACACTCATGGAAGCTGCAGTTAAGAAATCAAACAACATATTGCATTAGAAAAATCTGCTGCACAAGACCTTTTTAAAGTCTTGAAGAGCAAAGCTATCAGTGTGAATACTAAGGCATGACTGACCAAAGCCATGATATTTTTAATAACCTCATATGCATGCTAAAACTGGACAGTGAATATGGAAAACCATAGAAGAATTGATGCTTTTAAGTTATGGTGCTGGAGGAGATTATCGAAAGGACCATGAACTGCCAAAAGAACAAACATATCTGTGTTGGAAAAAGTGCAGCCAGAGTGCTCCTTGGAGGCCATAATGGCCAAACTTCATCTCTCATACTTTAGACATATTGTCAGGAGAGATCAGTCGCTGGAGAAGGATATCATGTTTGGTAAGGTGGAGGGTCAGAAAAAAAGAGGAAGACCCCCCCGAGTGAGATGGATTGGCAAAGTGGCAGCATCAATGGGTTCAAATGTGTCAACAATTTTGAGGTTTGCCCAGGACCAGGCAGTGTTTCGTCTCTTGTGCATAGGGTCCCTATGAGTCGATACTGACTCTATGGCACCTAACAACAACAACATACATGTATTATGTATTTAGTTTATTGTAATATATAAACATAGTTCTTTCAACCACTATTCCTCATCTTCCTCTGAAAGCTCCACCAACATGTGTATAACCATTCTAAAGCAAAATTGATTTGCTTCATTCATTTGGGAGTTAATTTACTTGACTGGATGTAGGGGGAAAACCTACGTCAATTCATGCTTAGGATGTTAGATTTTTAACCTGATTGGAAATTTGAACTTTAATTTGTTCTTTAAACGTGTATGAGTGGCCAGCAACCAGAACAAAGTGAACATTTAGAGTGTGCAGGTACACACAGACACACACACTGCTGGTAAGCACTGTTGTGGGTGGTTCTCTTCTATTGAAGAATAAATAAACAGATAAACAAAAGATAAATAGATGAATCAATTATTAATTACACATTTATCCTTTAATTACATTTTTTCTCTTTGAAGCCCCCTCATATGTCTGTGACTGTGTGTATAAGAAGAAAAAATAACACTGCCTTTGAGTCAATTCTGATTCATAGAAATTCTGTCAAGAGTATCTGAGACTGTAAATCTTTATAGCATCAGACAATCTCATCTTTTCCCCATGGAGTGACTGTTGGGTTGAACCACAGACCTTGCAATTAACAGCCTGCACTGCCACCAAAGCTCCTTGTGTGTGTATGTTGTTGTTTTCAAGTGCTCTTGAGT
This sequence comes from Chrysochloris asiatica, assembly GCF_000296735.1. Taxonomy (NCBI): domain Eukaryota; kingdom Metazoa; phylum Chordata; class Mammalia; order Afrosoricida; family Chrysochloridae; genus Chrysochloris; species Chrysochloris asiatica. Next base: position 2,605,636 of record NW_006408535.1, read on the forward strand.
CACTCGTGACTCATAGCTACTCTAAATAGGGTTTCCAAACAGTGATTGATGGGTTGAACCATTAATCTCATGGTTAGCAGTGAAGTTCTTATCCTACAATGCCACCACAGGACTCCCACATATGTGTTTATGCATTTATACACATATTGCCGCCAACTAAATTAAAAACCATCAGAGGCACAGAAAGAGAAACGCACAGATTACTTCCAAGGGACCAAGTTTGTTGTAAACCTTTAAGGATTATGAGGTAAAAAGGGAATTCCAAAAATTCAGCACATACTCCTCCTGATATCAAATCTCCTAGCTCAGTGGCACATATCAAGCCTCACAAGCAACCAGTAAACTTGCTCAGCGTAGTTTTGACAGGAACATAAGAAAACTGACTTGAAAAGTGAGTCATCTCTGCTTATTTGGTGGTGGTGGTGGTGGTGTGTCGTGTAGTTGGTTCTGACTCATAGCAACTTTGCATAGTGTTTCCAAGGCTGTAAATCTTTATGGGAACAGAAAGTTTCATCTTTCTCTGTGGAACAGCTGATAGCTTTGAATTGCTGTCTTTGAGATTGGCAACCTGACTGGAAACCACTACATTATTTGGTGTTAATATTCCACAGAAAGATGATGTGATTGAAACAGTTTGATTCTACTCATGAAGTATATATATCAAAATGAGTTTGACCTATCTGTCAAGATTATTAAAATGGCATTTTTTGAAATATATAGTCTTAACCCAAACGTCTTAACTCTTAAATGAGCTGTCTATTGCTTAGACCATTTATGTTCACATACACGTTATGTATTATTAAAATGTGATTTCCCACACTACAGCCCACTTTACTACTGAATTTGTTGTACAACAGGCTCTTCCAGGACTGCTTGTCCCTGCCTAATATATGCCAAACATTTAAAGTACTGTATAGATCAAGCACTTTAGCTGATATCAAAACCTTAGCTCTGCATATCTTGATATTCCCATATCAAAGGAAGGCAGGCCCAAAGGAAAAAAAAACTAAGTCTATCTATTCAGAACATTCTTTACTCAGTGTGGTTTCTGGTTTGATGTTCTAAGTAAATAGGATGGGAGAAGGAAAAGTGTTGAAGAGAACAACTCAATCAGAAGACCTCCTCTACTCCTACTCACACCTGTACTTGCTCCTTAAGACTGTATTCTCAACTAAATATCCAATAATTGTTGTTGGTTTTGTCAAGTGCCATCGAGTCACTTCCAACCCATGGCAACCCTGCATAGGGTTTACAAGGAGTGGCTGATGAGCTTGAACTGCGAACTTGTAGTTCAACCTGACTTTGCAGTCCAACACATTAACCAGCACCACACCAGGACTCAATTACTATTAGTTTATTCCCCTAGTTAAATAAGTGTTCCTGAATTTTTCTGATTTTTTCAGATAAATTTTGGTTTGGAATATATAGCAGGAAACTTGTACTCAAGTTAGTAACAAGAATTCTAGCTCAAACTGGGTTTTTCTGATACCATTTGCAGGGCAGGAAATGGAGTCTGCGTTGGAAACAGGGAGAAGGAGTCCAAGAGAAAATTTGAAATACTTTGAATGAACCTTGCTAAGGCTAGTTCTTTTGAGCCTTTGTATCCCGCTGAGGCTAATGAGGTGAACCATTCAATCCCTCAAAATATTTGACAATATCTTTATGCTCGTCTCTGAGACCTCTGAAATGGTTTATATCATATTTTTTTCCCATTTATTTTACCCCAAGGCCATACTGTACACTCAGCTGTTACACATCATTATATTTTCATTTCTAATTATGCCAAATAAGCAGTATAACAATCTCACAAGTCAAAGTAAAAAAATGATCACCACTTAGTCATATAACTAACACATATGTACTTTATTTGTCATCTATCATCTATCTATCTATCTATCTATCTATCTATCTATCTATCTATCTATCATCTATGTAAATCTACCTATCAGTTATCTATCCAAATAATGAGTGTGAAATGCATAAATGTTACCAAATTCTTCTGTAAGTTAATTTTGGTCACTGACTCTATTACATTTTCTGAAAATTTAAATTTTTATCTCCAAGCTAAACTATATTACTGAAATTTCAACTCATACAAGGGAGCTTCAAAAACTTTGTAGAAGAATTTCATAATCTTTTATTTCCATTTTTCCACAAACTTTTTGAAGCCCCCTGGTATATTCACTGCTTACCTAACTTAATCTATACTTACATGATTATAAATCACCTAAAACATAATTTGTCTTGGTAGTCTGCAAATAGAATGCTAATGAATCATACCTCCTATTATTCATAGTTTTCCACACACCCCGTCCCACACTGAACATGAATTGGTCCTGTTAAGAAGGCCTTTGTGCTTTTGGAGCCCTACACCATCATATAAGTGATTTTAGCTACTGTGCTGGATAGACCAAGTGGAGATACCAAATGAAAAAGTTACATAAAGAAGTGCAACTGTTTCAGGATCACAACATTCAAGATATCTTCATCAAGGTATTAGACAGATAAATAAAACCATCTTAGACTTTTCAGCCCCCAAATATCTGTCTATGACTTCGTAAAAGACTCCAAGTAAGACTAGTCATAAAACCATAGAGATATATGTAGGTACTAAGAAATGGTGAGAAACAAATCACCATTGTTTTATGCCTGTACAATTTATATTGTTTTGTTATACATCATTTAATAACTTCACCTAAATTTCTGAAAAGCATTTTCATTTACACCTTAATGTGACATAATCAAGTCTCAACTCTCTTACCCAAATTTGCTGTACACCCAGTCTCCCCGACCTCAGTCAAAAACAATTATATTCTCTGTTTTCTAGAACTCCAAATTAGGAGTTAGCATTCCTTACAACATCATACTCCATAGACAATGTCTTATATTATTATAGTCTTTACTTTTAAAATGTGTCCAAATTTCAACCAACCTGGCCCATACTATCATCACCTGCAGACTACAATGATAAAACAGCCTTCTAATGACCCTCTCTTCTTCTAATCTTGACCCTTGGAGTGTACTCACAAGAAACCACAATAGATGATTCTTTCAAATAAATAAATCATATAATATGACTAGTATACTCAAATCCTAACTGGTTCCTCTTTAAAAAAAAAGAAAATATTTATAAAGGCTAACATAGCCTACTCTCTCCACCTGATCTTTCTGATTGAATGTATTCATTATTTCCCATGCTTATTCTGTTCCAAAACTAATGAACCTTCTGTTGCTCCTCAAATGTAGAATAGTGACATATCACCAACTCAGGGCTAACTTTCCTTGGTCTAGAATGCTCTTCTAATATATGTTGTTGCTGCTGTTAAGTGCCATTGAGTCAATTCCGACCCATAGCAACCCTGTATAGGGTTTCCAAGGAGCCACTAGTGAGCTTGAACCACCAATCTTGCAGTTCAAATGACTTTGCAATCTGATGCATTAGCCCACAGCACCACACCAGGACTCTACTATATGAGGGGACTTCAAAAAGTTCCTGGAAAATATTGTATTATCTTTTTATATTATTATTGATAATGTTTTAAAGGTTTGCAGACAAGATTATTGGTTTTGCCTTCAACAAATCATAAGCCTTGTTTCATTTCAATGATTGCAATTCCCTCCATGCAAGGACATTTACCCAACTTCCTCCTTGTGGATCTTATTTCTATTCAATCAACCTTCCCATACCTTCTCAATTTTGTTCTTAGGCAAATGTTACCCTTTTGATTTTGAATTCTTGACCATTCCTTGGTGAGTATGCCTTACAAGTGTTATTATCCTACCTGAAGACCTATCTCCTTCACACTTCTGATAGTTTTTCATACTGTGGTAGTTTGCATGCTGCTGTGATGCTGGAAGCTAAGCCATAGGTATTTTAGGTATTAGAAGAGTCACTCATGGTTGACAGTTTTCGGTGAGCTTCCTGAGTAACACGGACCATGCAGAAAGAGAAGTGGACTACTTTTCAATGTTCAGCCACTGAAAACCTCATGAATAACAGTGGAACACTGTCAGATAACAGCATAATATTGAATACTGAAACATTATGAATAGCACCAGAATATTGTCAGATATAGCGTAGAAACATGAGCCTCTCAGATTGGAAGGCACTAAATATATGATGGGATAAGAGCTGTCTCTTCAAACTAGAGTTGACTATGATGATGTGAATAAAGTCAATTTTTTAGGGCTTTCATTTGCTTATGAGGCTCAATTCAAAATAAGGAGCAACAGCTGCAAATGTCTATTAATAATTAATAATCGAAACACAGACTATACAAAGTATGAACCTAGAAAATTGGAATTTGTTAAAAATTAAATGGAGTCCTTAAACATCAATATCCTAGGTATTAGTGAGCTGAAATGGAATGGTATTGGTCATTTTGAATCTGGAAAAAATATTACTATACCAGAAACTACAGATTAAAGAAGAATGGCCTCACATTCAACATCAAAAAGAACACTTCAAGATCTATCTTGAAGTATAATGCTGTCTGTGATAGGATAATAACTATAATCCTACAAGAAAGACTGGTTAATATCACCAGTATTCAAATTTAGGCACCAACTACTAAAGCCAGTGATGATAAAATTGAGGAATTCTGCCAACTTCCTTAGTCTGAAATTGATCAAATGGGCAATCAAGATGTGTTGATAATTACTGGTGATTGAAATGCAAAGGTTGAACACAAAGAGGAAGAATCAGTAGTTGGAAAGCATGAACTTGGTGAAGAAAACCTTGCTGTAGGTCACATGGGAGAATTTTGCAAGAATAATGACATCTTCGTTTTAAATACCTTTGGTAAACAACAAAAAATATGCCTAACACATGGACCTCATCAGATAGAATACACAAAAATCAAGCTGACTACATCTCTAGGGGAAAAAAATATGGAAAACCTCCATATCAGCATTCAAAACGAGGCCAAGGGAAGACTGTGAAACAGATCACCCACTGCTTGTATCAAGTTCAGATTGAAGCTGAAGAAAATGAAAACATGTCCATGAGAGTCAAAATATGATGTTGAACATGTTCCATTTGAATTTAAAGATCATCTAAAGAATAGATTTGACGTATTCGACACTAATGATAAAAAAACCAGAAGAGTTGTAAGATGACATCAAGATCATCATACAGGAAAAAAACAAAATGTTATTAAGAAAACAAGAAAAAAGGAAAATGCCAAAATGGATGTCAGAAGAAACTATGATACTTTCTTTCAAGCAAAGAGATGCTAAAGCAATGGAAGAAATGAGGAAGTAAAAGAACTGAATAGAAAATGTCCAAGAGCAGCTTGAGAAGACAAAGTTAAATATTATTATGAAATGAGAAAAGTCTGGGAGTTAGAAAACTACAAGGGGAAGAACACACTCAGCATTACATAATCTAAAATAAGTGATAAAAAATATCAAACCTTGACTTGCAATACTGAAGTATTTGATGGGAAAAATATTAAATGATGTGGAAAGCATCAAAAGAAGCTGGAAGGAAAACACAGCATTATTGTACCCAAAATAAATGGTAGATGTTCAAACATTTCAAAAGGTAGCATATGATCAAGAGCCAAAAGTACTGAAGGAAGATGCCCAAGTGCAGTGAAGGCATTGGCAAAGAGCAAGGCCCTGGGAATTGAACTACAACTTGAAATCTTTCCATAAACTGATGCAGCACTGAAGACACTTTCAATGTCTATGCCAAGAAATTTGGAAGACAGCTACCAGGCCAACTGATTGGGAAACAATCCATATTTGTAAACACTTTAAAGAGAGGTTACCCAACAGAATGTGGAAATCTTTGAACAATATCATTAATACCACATGCAAGTAAATTTTTGCTCAAGATAATTAAAAAACCACTGCAACAGTACATTAGTAGGGAACAATGCATTAACAGAGAATAGCCAGATACACCACAGACACACAGACAGCATGCTGTCATCCCCCCCAGAACATGGACACACTCACACACACACACAAGGTCGGTGGTTCAAACTCACCAGCTGCTCATTGGAAACCCTATATGGAACTGATTCAATGGCACTTAACAGCAACAACAGCCAAAGGTTCAAGCTGGATTCAGATGAGGACATGGAAGGAGTGCTATCATTGCAGACATCAGATGGAATTTGACTGAAAGCAGAGAATCCCAGAAAGATCTTTATCTGTGCTTTATTAACTATGTAAAGGCTTTTGACTGTGTGAATCATGAAAATCTATGGACAACATTGTGGAGAATGAGTATTCTGGAATACTTAATTGTACTCATGAAGAACCTGTACATAGACCAAGAGACAGTCATTAGAACAGAACACGAGGACACTGAGTGGTTTAAAATAAGGAAAGGTGTGCTAGAATTGTTTTCTTTTATCATACTTATTCTATCTGTATGTTGAGCAAATAATTTGAAAAGTTGGAGTATATGAAGAAGAACAAGGCATCATGATGGAGGAAGATTCATTAACAACCTGCAATATGCAGAAGACACAACCTTGTTGCTTGAAAGATCAGAGGACTTAAAATACATACTAAGATCAACAACTACAGCATTCCATATGGGCTGCACCTCAATGTAAAGAAAACAAAAATCCTGACCACTGGACCAATCAACAACATCTTGATAAATGGAGAAAAGATGGAAGTTGTCAAATGCTCTTTGCTTGGATTCGTAAGCAGCATTTATGGAAGCAGCAGTCAAAATATCAAACAATGTATTGCATTAGGTAAACCTGCAGCACAATACCTCTTTTAAAGTGTTCAAAAGCCAAGAAGTCAGTTTAAGGACTAAGGTGCGCCTGACCCAAACTATGGTATTTTCAGAAGCCTCATATGCATGTAAAAGTTAGACAGTGAATAAGGAAAATCCATAGTATAAGAGAAGAATATTGAAAATACCCTGAACTGGCAGAATAACAAACAAATCTTGCATTGAAACAAGTTAAACCAGAATGCTCCTTTGAAGCCTAGATGGCAGGACTTCATCCCTCATACTTCAGATACATTATAAGGTGGGACCAGTTCCTGGAGAAGGACATTATGCTTGGTTAAGTGGATGGTCATCAAAATATCCAACCAGATGGATTGCCATAGTGACAACTGCAATGGGCTTGGTGGTTATGTGTTGTGGAGTTGGTTCCGACCCATAGCGACCATGTACAGGGTTTCCGAGACTGTAAATCTTTACAGGAGCAGAAAGCCTCACCTTTCTCCCACAGAACAGCTGGTTGTTTCGAACTGGTGACCTTGCAGTTCACAGCCCGATTCGTAATCACTACGCTACCAGAGCTCATTAGCAATGGGTTTAAGCATAACAATAAGTGTGAGTTTGGCACAGGGTCAGGCAGTATTTTGTTACATTGTGCATAAAATCACTATGAGTTGGAAATGACTTAATGACATGTAACAATAACAACAACAACATACACTTTTCTGCTGCTTGGCTGAAAATTGAATGACAGTGGTGAGTGAGTTCCTTTCCAGACCTGAAAAGTGACTGAGGACCAAACAACTCAGGATCCTCTAGTCTCTTTCTGGCAAGTAGGTTCAGTCTTTTTCTATAATTTTGAGTTTTGTTCACACATTTTCTTCAGCTCTGTCCTGGACCTTCTAATATATAGCCAGGGGCTATATATTCCTTCTAGTCTCAGAATCATGGAGACTGATGTTCACATGTTCCATTCATCCATTAGACTGATTCCAATCATCTTCAACTCTCCCCACTCCTTTCTTCAGTACATGGAGTTTTCAATAACTGCCCCTGTGATGGCTGATCATGACCATTTAAGCTTCCAGTTGCTACTCATCCAAGTAGAATATAGACATTGTCTTTGTGGACTATGTTACGCTCATTGACTATGGTCTCCCCTCAGACTATGGTCCTAAACCCACAGGCCTAGCAACTCATTTCCTTGAGTCTGATAATATCTAAGAAGTTTTCATCATTTGTCCTAAATTTGGAGTCCTTGTGTGGTGCTGTAGCATAAGCCCTCAACCCATGTACAAATATCCTCTTTCTAACCCTTATATATTTATGGGTACACTCACAATCTTCCTCCTATACCCATTCAGCCTATATATGTATCTAGCCACAGCATACTGTTGTACAAAGATTGTGTATGTAACACTATTTACCTCTATTCCCTACAGTCCTTGCATACCTCCCTGTGTCTTCATCTGTTTTCATAATTCTTCTGTCAACCTCTCTCTTCTTGTTATCTCATTATTTTTTCATTTCAATTGTCTATGAACCTTTGAAGCCCTCCCATATATCTGTAACACTAATCTGCTCTGTTCCTTTAAATAATGATTCAAATGCTTTCTTCCTCACAAAAACGGACCCTGTGTATATCATATTTGAAAGTGCAACCCTTTTTCCCAGTACTGCAGATTTCCCATATGCTACTCTTTCTGCCTTTCTTTTTCCCCACATAGAACTTATTGTATCCAATGCATTGTGCAATTTACTTATTTATTATAGTTGTGACTTTTGTTTCTGCATTGATAGAATATAAACCAAGGGCAGACTTTCCTGTTTATTGGTTTTATGATATGTCACAAATGGTTTCAGTGGTATATAACAAACAATCAGTAAATATTTTTGAACGATAATATAACTCTCTATAAAAATATATAATGAAAATATTTGTAAAATGTCTTCTGATGGAAATTTATTAATAATCTATTATATTATAGTCACAGAAATACAACTTGCAGGCCTAGAATTTCAATTTGTAAGTAGTACTTTTGAATGTGAAGAAAATGTTTTTGAAAGACTACATATAAAACACTGTCAGCCCCTTATCATGGACTTTCAGAATAAGTTTTTTTAAATATAAAAAAAAATATTGTGCCCTGAGACAATTTTAAACTAAAAATTCTTCATTCATAATAATATTTGAACCAGTAATACATTGTTCTTTATAGTCTTATAATAATAAAAGTAAATACCTTAAAATACACAAAATACCATGCGCATGTGCCCTGGTTTACAATCTAAGCTTATGCTATTTAAATGTATATATTTTAAAACTATGCATTTTTTATTTTATAAATTTATTTGATTTCACATTTTCTAAAAATAGATAAACAACTTTTGTAGTTTATTTCCATTCTATCAATGCATCTTTGAGTTTCCATAAAGAAATTTTTTTCTAACTGAAAATCATTTTTCATTATGTTCTTTATTGAGGATCTTTTTTTGATACATAGGTTTTTATTTAAATAAAAGACTTTAGTTAGCTTTTATAAAAACTATATATATATTAGTATGTATTTGGAAGTATATATAAGCACAGAAATATCAAAGGTATACATTTTGATGAATTTTAATTAAATACATGTTATATCTAACATTAGATACTCTAGAAGTAACAAACACACAGCTCTACATTTGATTATTTTAAAATTACCCTTACATTGAGTTGTCAAAAGTATTATGATGTCCCTGTGCATATACTAAGAATTTGTGGTATTTCCTGAATTGCTATTTTTTAATATTAGTTTTTAAATATTTTCTTGACACTGTCTCTGCAAATATTCTTTCCTCATATTTTATTTCTGTTCTCCTTCCAAGATACCAAGTGTACACACACTGAAATTTTTCATTTAACTTTTTATGTCTTTTACACTAGTTTCTTAAAAGTATTTTTTGGTAAATATTTTTTCCTGATATGTCTTAAAGTTCACATACTTGCATTTTAGCTATAGTACTCTATCATACGAGTCCTGGTATGGTGCTGTAGAATAAGCAGTGGGCTGCTAACCTCAAGGTCTGTGGTTCAAATCCACCAGCCATTCATCAGAAACCCAACAAAGGGTTGTTAGGAGTCAGAACTGACACTTAATAACAACCATCTGTTATAAAACAATCTTATGTATGATTTTAAATTTTCCATTACTATAATTTTCAATTCTAGAATTTTTTAATTTGCTGTTTTTTATGGTTTTCAGTTCTTGACTCAAATTGACATTGTTATGTTTTGTTTCCTTTATGATCACAAGCATTGTTATATTTGAGTTGATGTCTAACTCTAATCTATGAATTCCCTGTCATTCTTTTCTTATTGTCTATTAATTCTTTTGATTCTCTAAATGAGGTACATGACATTACATGAACCTGATTAATTTTTATAAACTACTAACCACTGCATTCATCCACAATCACACTCATGAAAGTTGTTGTTGTTGTTGTTGTTAAGGGCCCTCAAATCAATTCTGACCCATAGTGACCCTGTATAGGGTTTCCAAAGAGTAGCTGGTGAGCTTGAACCGCCAATCTTGCAGTTCAAACGGCTTTGCAGTCTGAAGCCTTCAGTATGGATTGCATCTCAATGTAAAGAAAACAAAAATTCTTACCACTGGACCAATAAACAATATTCTTATCAACAGAGAAAACATTGAAGTTGTCAAGGACTTCATTCTTCTTGGATCAACTATCAACACTCATGGAAGCAGTAGTCAAGAAGTCAAACAATGTATTGCATTAGGCAAATGTGCTGCACAAGACCTTTTTAAAGTGTTGAAGAGCACAGATGATAGTTTGAGGACTAAAGTGTGCCTGACCCAAGCTATAATATTTTCAATAACCTCATATGCATGTAAAAACTGGACAATGAATAAGGAAGACCATAGAAGGTTTGATGCCTTTGAGTTATGGTGTTGGAGGAGAATATTGAAAGTGCCATGGGCTGCCAAAAGAACAAACAAATCTGTGTTGGAAGAAGTGCAGCCAGAGTGCTCCTTGGAGGACGGGATAGCCAAATTTCGTCTCTCATATTTCAGACATATTGTCACAAGGGAACCAGTCACTGGAGAAGGATAACATGTTTGGTAACATAGAGGGTCAGAGAAAAAGAAGACTCCCAGGGAGATGGATTGGCCAAGTGGCAGCATCGTTGGACTCAAGTGTGGCAACAATTGTGAGGTTGGCCCAGTACTGGGTACTGTTTTGTTGTGTTATGCACAGGGTCACTATGAGTCCATACCAATTCAATGGCACCTAACATCAACAACAAAGCCACTGCATATGCAATATTACAGAGATAATTTGGGAATTTAGAAAAGGTTATATTCATGTTTGCTGGCAGACAACCAGAGTCTAACAATGTCAGAACAATTTTATTATAACGCTTACCAGAGATTGTCTACATTTGTATATTTGAACTCCAAATGTCCTCACACACTAAATCTTTGAATCCTTTAAAATAATGCTAATAGTGTCTGGAATCTCGAAAGCTTATAAGTGCCTCGTATAGCGTGCAGCTATTCATCTCTTCATATGTGGAAGAAAGAAGAGTTACAAGAATTGAAAAAGTATGGGATCGATTTAGTACAGTGGACTAAAGGAACATGTAAGTGCCAGTCTCCATGACTCTGAGACTAGAAGAACTAGACAGTTCCTGGCTTCCACTACCAACTGCCCTGAAATGAATGTCATTCGAGGGGCCCAGATAGAGTGGAAGAAAATGTATAACAAAGCTCAAAATTATTTAATTCAAAAAACAGAAAATGGGCTTTCAGATGATAAAGAGACTGAGACTATAGCCTTGCACCACCTGTCAGGTCTGGAAAGAAACTCACTCTTGTGGCCCAGTTTTCAGTGAAGCAATGGTAACACAGTGGTTACAAGTCGGGCTCCTAACCTCAATGTCAGCAGTTTGAAAATACTAGCTGTGCTGTGAGAGAAAGATGAGGCTTTGTGCTCCTGTAAAGATCTATAACCTCTGAAATCCTATGCAGGGACACTATTAGTTAGAACTGACTCTATGGCATATAAGGAGCTCTGGTAGCGTAGTGGTTACGAATCGGGCTGTGAACCTTAAGGTCAGCGGTTCGAAACTACCAGCCACTCCGCGGGAGAAAGATGAGGCTTTCTACTCCGGTAAAGATTTACACCCTCGGAAACCCTGTACAGGGTCACTATGGGTCAGAACTGACTCAACGGCACTTAACAACAACAACAACTATGGCATATAAGCACAACCATGAATAGGTATACAGGGGTAATAACAACTTGTAAGATGTGTTCACCATGGAATGGTCAATTATGCAAAGTCAAAAGGACAACAGTTTTCTAAGGACAAAGTTGAGAAAGGATAAGAAGGTGGGTGGAATCCAAATAGAAACACAGGAAGGGAGCAGGAAAACTGTTGTTGCATAGAGGGGACTGCAAATATGGAGATGAAACAAAATGTGTGATTTGTTGAATATAAAGCCAATGATCTTGTTCATAAACCTTTATTCAACTCACAATAAAAATTAAAAAGAAGAAGAAGAAGAAAAACCCTTAGAAAATACATCTCAGATTCAGTAATATTTGAATTGGAAAGAAAAGCCTTGAATAAATATAACTCTAAATGCCAAAGTCATTTCTCTTCTCTGAACTTCTCTTGTGTTTGGCAAGTCTCTGTAAGGAGGCTTCATGGCACACTGGGTAAAGAGTTGGGCTGTTAGTTGAAAGAGTAGTGATTCTAACTCACCAGCCACTCCACTAGAAAAAGATGAGGCAGTCTGCTTCCATAAATCTTTACAGCTTCAGAAAACCTACATAACAGTAAATGCTGGATAAGGAAAGTGTAATTTATAAAGTAGCAATAGGAAGCAATTGAGTGATATTAGCAACTGTAATTATATAAAGCTCCCCCCCCCCCCCCAGTGACATAGTATCTAGAGCATCTATTAAGGAATGATGGTGGTACAGTGGTTAAGTGCTTATTTGCCAATGAAAGGCCACTGGTTGAACTCACTAGCCACTCCATCAGAGAAAGATGTCTCAGTTTTCTTACATAAAGATTATAATCTTGGAAACTCTATGATGTAGGTCTCATCAGGCCTACAGCTTTGCTATGAGTTTGAGTTAACTCAAAAGCAATGGGTTTTTGGTTTGGGTTTAGTGCAACTATTTGCCTTCATAATAGTTTATATAATTAGTCTGGAATACTTTGTAAACACTTCCAAAGGAGGAAAATGTTCTTAAATATGCCTACATAATCCTCTTCAATTGAGAAGTATATTTATAAGTAATCAGAATGTTTTCTATTTAACTTTTAACCTTTACACTATAGCTACTCTCAGATCTTATTATTATGTGGAAAATGCATCAAAAGTGGCTCATTTTTTCCATTAACCTTGGGTGTATATATCAAACCTACATGATTCAAATAGAGAATAAAATAGTTAAAGAATTTGTCATTTTAAGACTGGCAGGATTCTAAAGTGAATAGCTCTACATGTGATTGAATAATACCCTAAGATATGACAAAAAATATAAGTGAAGTGACATCATGATTTAGCTATGTTCATTCATTCATATGATAAGTGACTTGCTCCTTTGAACTGTTTCAGAGTTATTTCAAAGCTATTATTTCTTTTTTACCCTCAGAGTATGCAGAACAGATTTTATTAACCAGAGAGGTTAGGTGAATTAAGAAGATCACAGAGCAAATTTATACAATGCTAAGACTGAAAACAAGTTCTGGTTTTGTACTTTTCCATTAAATTGTATTTTTCCCTAGTGCCGCTACATGATGCATCACACAAATATATACAGATAATGGTGAGAAAACTACATTGTTTTTCCCTTATACAGACTCTATTGTTTAAAAGTACTTCAATGCTTGTAAAAAAAAAAAATCTTTTAAATGATACACTCATTTAAAACTACAATAAGTGCTTCTCTGTGCACAAACAGCTGTTCAAATAGTATTCCAATGAGACAGACAATATTACAAAGAGACACTCTAAAGTTACATCAAAGAACAGATGAGGGATATAAAGCAGGGAGTAACTAAAGGATGGTGTCCTGGTTTGATGCTATAGGATAAGCATTAGACTGTTAGCAAGGTTGGTAGTTCAAACCCACCAGCCACTTCTTGGTAACTCTATATAATGTCATTACAAGTCGGAACTGATTCACAGCATTTAACAACAGCCAAAGGATATCGCAAAACAAACAAACAATAAAACATCTCAGGAATCAAAAGACTGTCTAGAAATTTAGAATATCTAACCTGAGTAAAACCTCTCCAAAGAGGCTAACTTTGGGGCTGTTGAGAGCCTGTAATAAAATTCTTTCCTTATTGTAATATTTGGCTAAATGTTGTTTCTACCATGTACAAGTTCAATGTAATAGTAGTTACGAATATCATATCAGGGGCATAGTTGTTAAGTGCCATCGAGTCAGTTCTGACCCATAGTGACCGTATATAGTGTTTCTGAGGAGTGACTGGTGAGCTTGAACCGCCGGCCTTGCAGTTCAAATGGCTTTGCAGTCAGAAGCATTAACCTACCGTGCCACACCAGGACTCCCAGGGACATAGTAGTAGTTCTCAATACCATATCAGGGACAATGTGAAATCCATCCATTCAATGATTTTTTTTTCCCCATGAGTTTAAAATAGGTGTTTCCACAAAAGGGTAATACATCATTAAAAATTATTAGTAATTTTGAAAATACTAACTTTTTACTTTATTGTTCTAAACATATTATGTCACTATGTAAGAATTTTTGTTTTTAGACTGAAATTTTGTCTTAAGTATCAATAAGAATGGTGTTGTTGTTGTCTTGTTCTTGTTAAATGCTACCGAGTTGGGTCTGACTCATAGCAACCCTCTATAGGATTGCCAAGGATTGGCAGATAAGTTTGAACAACTGACCTTGCAGTGCAAACCAACCTTGCAGTCCAGTGCATTATCCAACAGAGCTACACCATTTATTGTTGTTGTTGTTAGCTGCCATCAAGTCGGTACCGACCTATAGTGACCTTTTGCACAGCAGAACAAAACAATGCCTGATCCTGGGCCAACCTCACTACTGTTGCCACTCTTGAGTCCATTGATGCTGCCATTTGGCCAATCCGTCATTGGGGGTCTTTCTCTTTTTCTCTGACCCTCCACCTTACCAAACAAGATATAGCCTTTCAGCTCTAACTCATAGTGGTATTATGTACAACAGAAAAAAACACTACCCAGCCCTGTACCATCCTTACAATTGTTATATCTGAGTCCTCTGTTGCTCCTACTGTATCAAATCATTCGACAGGGGTTTTTGTCTTTATTTTTTTCCATATGACCAAAGGATTATTAAATGAAAGTTCCTTGCAAGTGGAGATGGGGAGTGCTTAACACAAGGCTTAACCCCTGTCTCCTTGAACAAGGGTTTTGCTGAGGTTAAAAAGGTTTTCAGAAGGGATTTCTAGGCCATTTGGGAGGAGCCATGTGTGGTGATGTAGGATAAGCACTGGACCACAAGGTCAGTTTGAAGCTCAAGGTCAGTTGTTAAAACTCACCAGTTACTCCTCAAAAGTTTTATACAGGGTCACTAAGATTCAGAACCCACAAGATGGCATTTAACAACAACATGCTAATGGGGTGCGTGCATATCATTTTTTAAACAGCTTTTATTTTGCATTGAGTGGTAGTTTACGTGGGAGAACATCAGTTTTGCACTCATCCTGTCTTATTTTGTAACACTGCAATGATTACAATCCCCTCCATGCATCATCACTTAACAGTTATTTACTTCTATCCCCTCTGTTTTTTGTTTTTTTGTTTTGTTTTGTTTTGTGCATTCAAAAACAGTCAGGAATATATAATCATTAAAAAAAAAAAAAAAAAACCCAAGGGCACATTCTGCAAGCCTACACACTGATCGCCAGCACACAGCCTTTCTCTTTCAATTAGTTCAGAGTCTTCAGCTGCTCTATCTCTCCATGCCATCATCTTTGCCTCCATATCTGGTGTCACTGCTCTCTGAATAGGGTCCTACATTTCACTCCTGCTCTTATTCCTTGATGGTCCTAGGGTCCTCTGTTCCTGGACTGTAAGATTAACTACTCCTCTCTTTTGTTACAAAACTTCTGCCTTTACAGTTGTGACAGTCACAATGAGTCATGATAACAATTACTCACTATTGAATCATAAGAATCTTTTCCCCATCTCCTTTCACTAGACCCATCTAGACAAGATGAAAACATTCAGTGGGTATTCTACCTTCCCCCGCACTTTGAAACTAAACTAAACTAAATTGGGACCTCATTATCATGAATTACTCAGTGCAGTTTGGATTTCTTCCTTCAATATCATCACTTCTTGCTCATATAGTACCTCCTGAAATGATTTCTTGACTGCTGTTTCCATGAATGTTGATTGTAGATCCAAGCAAAGTTAAGTCTTTAACAAGTTTACACTTTTCTATACCTATAATGTTGTTATTTATTGGTACAGTTGTGAAGATTTTTGTGGGTTTTTGTTTTTTTTTTTACATTGAGATGCAATTCATACTGATCTTCCTCAATATTTTAAGTCCTTTTGCTCCGAACAATCAACGTTATATCACCTGCATTTCACAGGTCGTCAGTGAGCCTTCCTCTATTCTTGATTCCACTTTCATTTTCATATAAGTCAGCTTCTCAAATCATTTGCTCAACATACAGTATTATTAATATTGTCCAATGATTCTTCCATTCTGTTGGAATGGACAATAACATAGACCTCTTCCAACCAGTTGGCCATTTTCTTGGCAAAATGAGTGAGCACCTCCAATGCTATCATCAGTTTATTGAAACATTTTAGTTGGCATTCCATCATTCCTGGAGGCTTGTTTAATTCTTATACTTCCTGCGTCATTCAGTATTTTACCCATAAAATCACTCATTATTGCAAGTCATGACTGGAAATTTTTCATTTATTTAGGTTGGGAAAAACAGAGCACATTCTTCCCTTTTGGTTTTCTAACTCCACTTCTTTGCTCATTCCATTATAATACTTGACTTTTTCATCTGAACTGTCACTATTTTCTGTTCAGCACTTTACTTTTTCATTTTTCTTGTTCATTTTAGTTTCTCTACATTCATGATCAAGTTTGAGGTCTCTTCTTAAATCCTTTTTTTTAAAGCTTTGTTGTGAATTGAGTGAAATCTTACAGGGCAGATCATCAGTTTTACAATCAGCAAATCATATTTTATTTTATTGCAATGATTATAATCCTTCTCCATGTAACATCAGGTGACAGTACGTACCTCAGTTCCCACCCCTTTTTTTGATGTGCACATACCACAAAGAAAATATATCTCTACTAAATGTCTGGATGGTACATTTTGCAAGCTAGCTTCCTGCCCGCAGACACACACTTTTTCATTCTATATGCTTATAATCCTCAGCTGCTTTATCTCTCTGTGTCATCACCTCTGCCACCATCTCTGCTGTTGCTGCTTTTCTGGTTAGGTTCCCATGCCCTACCTATGCTCTACCTTCTTGCTGTGCCTGGGGTCCTCTGTTTCTGAAATGAAAGATTAACTACTCCCACATTTATTTATATATCTCTAAATTTAAGTTGTGACCATTGCAATTAGTCCTGTCAACAATTACTCACAATTGAATCATAAACTCCCATGCTCCCCCATTCCATTTCTCTAGACCCATCTGGACAAGAGGAAAGCTATTCAATGAAGATTCTACCTTACCAGCTTCATTCTGAAATGAAGGACACACATAAAATCTTTTGAGCCAGTCACTTTTGCCCTTGTAGCCCCCCATTTTTGATAGTCAATGTCTAAGCTGCTCATTCTTACCAACCCAATGTACTGAGGAGGCAAGCTTATTCCTTGATATAAAGAATCTTTCCCTTCTTGTTGAAGTTATGAGCAACTAAATCCATAAGAATCAGCTACAATCATACATTGACAGAGAACTTCCAGAGGTCCAAGCCAGATTCAGAAGAGGCCGTGGAATGAGGGATATCATTGCTGATGTCCAATGGATCTTGGCTGAAAGCAGAAAATATCAGAAAGCAAACACTTTCGATTGTGTGGATCATGACAAGCTATGGACAACATTGTGAAGTATGAGTATTCCAGAACACTTAATTGTGCTCATGAGGTATCTGTACATGGACCAAGAGGCAGTTATTCGAACAGAACATGGGAACACTGAATGTTTTAAATGTAAGAAAAGTGTGTGACAAGGTTGTATTCTCTCACCATACTTATTCAACCTGTATACTGAGCAAATAATCTGAGAAGCTGGGTTCTATGAAGAAAAATGTGGCATCAGGATTGGAGGAAGACTCATTAAAAACCTGTGATATGCAGATGATACAACGTTGCTTGCTGAAAGTGAAGAGGACTTAAAACATTTACTGATGAGGATCAAAAAGCACAGCCTTTGGTATGGATTACATCTCAATGTAAAGAAAACAAAAATCCTCACCACTGGACCAATAAACAACATTCCTATCAATGGAGAAAAGATTGAAGTTGTCAAGGACTTCACTCTTCTTGGATCAACTATTAACACTCACAGAAGCAGCAGTCAAGAGAGCAGACGATGTATTGCATTAGGCAAATCTACTGCACAAGACCTTTTTCAAGTGTTGAACAGCAAAGATGTCAGCTTGAGGACTAAAGTGCGCCTGACCCAAGCCATGGTATTTTCAATAACCTCATATGCATGCAAAAGCTGGACAGTGAATAAGGAAGACCATAGAAGAATTGATGCCTTTGAGTTATGGTATTGGAGGAGCATATTGAAAGTGTCATGGCTGCCAAAAGAACCAATAGATTCATTTTGGTAGAAGTGCAGCCAGAGTGCTCCTTAGAGGCCAAGATAGCCAAACTTTGTCTCTCATACTTTGGACGTATTGTCAGGAGGGACCAGTTGCTAGAGAAGGATATTATGTTTGGTAAAGTGGAGGGTCAGAGAAAAAGAGGATGACCCCCAACGAGATGGATTTGCCAAGTGGCCGCATCGATGAGTGAGGTTGGCCCAGGATCGGGCAGTATTCCATTCTGCTGTGCATAAGGTCGCTATGAGTCAGTACCGACTCGATGGCACCTAACAACAACAACAAATCCATAAGAAAACGTCCAGTTCATCAAATTCTAGCAATTTATGCTTGCTCCCTGTATCACACTTCTGATCAAGTTCTGGTCAGCAAACCATCCAAGCTAGTTCAAATGGTATTCTCTGCAAGTTTGGGAGTTCGCTCTGGTCTCTTACCAATTGAGACAAGCTGGACGGTTCATTCTCAACACTAGCCCCAATGGCTAGGTCAGTGTCCCTGGGCTCAGGTGTTCACATGTCTACCTGAACTTCAAACCAGCCAGCCTTTCTCTTCTCTCTCATCTGAAAGTCAACGGGTGTTTATGGGACATGGCAAAACTCAGCCTATGTTTTCATTGCTGCATTTTGCCCACTTCCACTCACAAATAGACCAGGGTGGTCACCAGTGAGCATACAAAATGGCTCTGTGGTCCCTTTGAGTTTCAGTCTTAGAAGGGGTTTATGCTGAGGAGCTGAGTTTTCTTGCCTTGATGGCTCCTAGACAAACAGTTTGCTTGATGTTGTAACAGCCAAACAGTCTGTTGGGGGTCTTTTGTTTTGTTTTGTTTTCTCCTGGTCTTTCTTTCAAAAGTATCTTCTGTTCCTCTAGCTTTCCGGGTTGGTCTGCCTGTCTTTTCAAGTGGGAATGGTCCACTTCAGAAGGTTCTGGGTGGGACTCAAGAATCCATATAAGGCTCCATACTCCACAAAGGCTTAACAAGAAGCCTATTTCACTTGGCAAATTCTAGTACCCATTTAAACTAACCCAATCATTTACAGGCTGAAAACAGAAGTACAAATTTTCTGTGAACATATTTCCCAATATTCTTTTCTTTCCCACATAAATGTCTATTTCACAGTAGTATCCAGAGGAAACCAATATCCAAAAATCAGTCAAGCACCTTAGTATTGTTTCCCCTACTTTGCCCATTCCAACTATGTCTTAATCCTCATTCACAAGAACTGTTTTTCCAAAGTTGTATATACATCACTATTTACCTCTATCCCATTTAGCCCTTCATAAGTCTTCCCCTATCTTCCTTGTTCATCTACCCACCTCCCCCTTTTGTGCATTACACTTCTCCTCCTTGTATATTACACTCCCCATCACCAGAGCTATCATGTGTCTATCCCCTATGCTGTGAACTATTGTCCTTTTCCTCCCACAACTGGTAAACATCAAAGAGTTTTTCTTTTACTATGGAAATCTTTTCTTCAGCTTTTATAATAATGGTCTTATACAATATTTGTCCCTTTGTGACTAATTTCATTCAGTATCATGTCCTCAAGCTTCATCCATGTTATGTGGTGTTTTACAGCTTCATCATTATTCTTCAAGGTAACATAGTATTCCATTGTGTATAAATACCAAAATTTGTTTATCAGTTCTTCCATTGATGGGCTCTTAGACTGTCTCCATCTTTTTGCTGTTGTGAATAATGCTGCTATGAATATTTGTGTGCATATAACTACTCATGTTCTGGTTCATATTTCTTGTGGATATATACCCAGTAAAAGAATTGCTGGATCACAAGGTATTTCTATTTCCAACTTTCTGAGGAAGCACCATACCATATCCCAGAATGTCTGAACCATTTTACATTACCCCCAGCAAAGTAGGAGGGTCCCAGTCTCTCCACACCCTTGCCAACATTCATTTTCTGTTTTTTTTGAACTCTGTTGTTACTACTGGTGAGACATGATGTCTCGTTTTTATTTGCATCTCTCTAATGGCTAATGGTTGTGAACACTTGTTCATGTTTGTTGGGAAAAAAAATTTCCCAGTCTGTGGGCTCCTCTTTTACTATTTTGTGAAATCTTTTGATGCACATGCCTTTCTAATTTTTAGTATGCCCCAGTCATCTATTTTTTCCATATGGTTTGTGTGTTTTTTGCAACATTTGAGAGTCTATATATGCCATGTTTTAGAGCCCTTAAGTATGTTCCTATTTTTTTCATTGATGATCTTTATAGTTCTGGGATTTACATTTAGGTGTTTAATGCATGTTGAGTTCATTTTTGCATATGGTGTGAGATATGGGTCTTGTTTCTTTCTTTTTCATATGATTTGCAGTTTAGCCAGTACCATTTGTAGAAGAGATTATTTCTTCCCCCATTTAATGTATTTTGGCCCTTTTTCAAGGATCAGTTGACATATGTGAATGGATTTACTTCTTGTATCTCAATTCTGTTCCATTGATCTATGTATATTTTGTTGTACCAATACCAGGCTTTTGGGATCACTGTAGCTGGATTTTGAAATCATGGAGATAGAGGCCACCAACTTTGTTCTTCTTAAGCAATGCTTTGCTTATCAGAGGTCTCTTTCCCTTCCATATGAAGTTCCTAATTGTTTTGTTCATCTCTTTAAATATTGTTGAAATCTGGATTGGAATTGTGTTATATCTGTAGATTGCTTTGGGTAGTATTGACATTTTCACAATTTTAAGTCTTCCTGTCCATGATCATGGTATAATCTTCCATATTTGTAAATATTTTTTGGTTTCATGTAATAGTGTTTTGTACTTTTCTTTGTACAGGTATTTTGTTTCTCTTGTAAGATTTATTTCTAAATACTTCAACCTTTGGGTAGCTATTGTAAATTGCATTGTTTTCCTGATTTCCTTTTCAGAGCTGTATTTATTAGTATAGAGGAATCCAACTGATTTTTGTATGTTGATCTTTCACCCTGCCATTTTGCTGAATCTTCCAATGAGTTCCTATAATTTTTTGCTGAGTCTTTGGGACTTTATATGTATAGGATCATATTATCATATCAAATATAGAAAGAGTTTTTCTTCTTTGCCATTTGGGATACTGTTAATTTCCCTTTATTTCCTTATAGCTCTGGCTAAGACTTCCATCATAATATTGAATAGGAATGGTGATAAAGGGCATCTTTGTCTTGTTCCTGTTCACAGTGGGAATGCTTTCAGTTTCTCTCCATTGATATTGGCTATTGGTTTTGTATATCTGCTCTTAATTATGTTGATGAAATTTCCTTTAGTTCCTACTTTGTTGAGTGTTTTTACCAGGAATGGGTTTTGAAATTTTGCAAAATGCCTGCTCTGCCGCAGTCAATATAATCATGTGATTCTTTTCCTTTTTTTATCTGTATAGTGGATTATGTTGATTGTTTTTCTAATACTGAACCATCCTTGCATCCCTGGTATGTTTCCTGCTTGGTCATAATATTTTTATTGCTTGATATGTTGTTGAATTCTGTTGGCTAGGATTTTGTTGAGAATTTTTGCATCTATATTCATGAGGGATATTGGTCAATAATTTTCTTTTTTAGTGATGTCCTCCCCTGGTTTTGGTAGGAGGATTATGCTTGCTTTGTAAAATGCTCCATACTTTTACATATTCTGGAATGGTTTGAGTTGAATTTATGTCAGCTCTTCTCTGAATGTTTGGTAAAACTCACCAGTAAAGTCATTTGGGCCTGTATTTTTGTTGTTGTTGTTGTTGTTGGCTTTTTTTATGACCTAATCAGTGTTTCTTTTGTAATAGGTCTGTTCAAGTTTTCTACCTCACTCTGTGTAAGTTTAGGTAGGGTGTGTTTTTCTAAAAATGTATCTATTTCCTATAGATTGTCACATTTGTTGGAGTACAATTCTTCATAGTACTCTGTTATTACCTTTTTGTTTCCATTGGTTCTATTGTAACATCATCTATGTGGTTTTTTATTTGTGTCTTTTCCCTCTTTTCTTTTGTTAGATTTGCCAATGGTTTGTCAATTTTATTAATTCTTTCAAAGAACCAGTCTCTTGTCTTTTTGATTCTATAGGTTTTCAGTTCTGTATCTCATTTATTTCATTAATCTCTTATTTCTTCTTGTGACTGTAGCTTTAGTTTGCTGGTTTTTTCCCCTAATTGTTAAAGAGGTTGTGTTAATGTAATGATTTTAGCTCTTTCTTCTTTTTGAATGTGTGTATTTATTATTATAAATTGTCCTCTCGGCACTGTTTTTGTCTATTTGTTCTCATTTGTTTTAGGAATGTTTTCATTTAATTATTTCTTCTACTACCCAGTAGCTTTTAAGCAGGGGTTATTACGTTTTCATGTATTTTATTTCCTTGATCTTCATATTGTTGATTTCTAGTTTTATAGCATTGTGATCTGAGAAGATGTTTTGTAGTATTTTCATGTTTTTAATTTATTGAGACTTGCTTTGTTGCCCAACACATGGTCTATTCTGGAGGCTGTTCCATATGCACTGGAGAATAAAAAGCATCATGTTGCTGTCGAGTTGAATGGTCTATACAAATCTATGAGGTCAAGTTGGTTGGCTGTGTTGTTTTGTTAATCTGTGTCTTTTGGGAGTTTCTTTTTGGCTATTTTGCCATTTTCTAAAGTGGTGTGTTAAAATCTCCTACTAATATTGTAGAGTTGTCTATTTCCTTCAATTTTATCAGCGTATGCTTTACATATTTTGCTTTTATTAGGGCTTGCTTTTATTGGAAGCATAGATATTTATTATGTTTATGTCCTCTTGTTCAAGTGATCCTTTAATCATGAGATAATGTCCTTCTTTGTCACTTACTCTGTTTTTTCCCCTTAAAATTTACTTAGCAGAGATTACTAATGCCATGTCTGCTGTTTTTAAAATTGCAATTAGCTTGGTATATATTTTCGCACACTTAAATATTTAATCTATTGCAGTCTTTATGTGTAAAGTGTGTTTCTTGTACATAGCATATTAAAGGATCCTGTTTTCTTATCCATTCTTCTACTCTTTCTCTTGACTGAGAGCAGTTAATCCATTGACATTCAGTGTTATTATCACTAAGTATGGATTAGTTGCTGTCATTATGCTGTTTGTTTGTTTTTCTGTTACTGCTAGTTACTTTTTACTATATGCTTTTCTGTGCTGCATTCATTTTTTTGTGCTTTTTCTTGACAATTTCTTTGTAGTTTTAATGTTTCCATAATCTTCTTTGATTTTCCTTTTCTTGATTTGATGTAGAAGTATATCAAGTTTCTTTGCGGTTACCTATATTTTATTATTTTCTCCCTCATTTTAAAACAGTCTGTTTTATCCTGAAATCTACCTGACCTCCTATTACCATGCTTTTTCCTTCTTTCTCTTTGCAGTTTTCCATATATTAGACTGGCTTCCCAGATCCCCTAATTTTATTCTTGTAATTTTGTTCTGCTCTAGACTCTTTCATCTCTGGACTGAGTTCTGGGTAGTGTTGCCGTATGTGTCAATCTCTGGTTGTTGTCTACTCTTGTTGGTTCTTTGTCCAAAAAACTCACTTTAGTATGTATCGAGGTGCTGGTGTGGCTTCTACAAAATCTCTTAACTTCTGTTTATGTTGAAATGTTTTGATTTCACCAACATACTTAATTGGCAACTTTGCTGGGTATATGATACTTTATTGGCAATTTTTCCTTCTAATAATTTTGGGTATGTCTCCCATTTGCCTTCTTGCCTGCACGTTTCTGAGAAATCAGAGCTTAATCTTATTGGCTTTCCTTTGTAGGTAACATGTTTTTTCCATAGGTGCTTTCAGGATTCTTTCCTTTGTGATTTTGGAAAGTTTGATTATGATATATTTTGGTGATTTTATTTTGGGGTATATACTTCCCAGGGTTCATTCAGCTTCTTGAATGCTTGTCTTCTCGTCTTTCAAGATATTCAGGAAATTTTCTTCCAAAAGCTCTTCAACTAAATCTTCTGTTGTTTTTGTTGTTTCTTCCTTTTCTAGAATTCCAGGCACCAGTGGGTTATTCCTCCTCAAGTTTTCCCACATGAATCTTAGGCTTTCTTCAGATTTTTAATTCTTTTTCTGCTTGTTCTTCTATCTTAGAAGCATTGAGAGGTTTATAATAAAGCTCACTGATTCTGCCTTCCCTCCCTTCAGTTCTATTCCTTTGTACTTTCAGTGTATTATCAGTTTCTAATATTTTATTATTGATCATCTGCACCTGTTTTTTGAAGGTTTTATATTGTGTCCAATGTTATATCTATTTTCTTTGATTGCTCCTGTAGCACTTTTCTGACTTCTTATTTTTCTCGACATTTCTGTGGAACATTTGGATACACCTCAATGGCATTCTCCTGAATTCTTTATCAGGTAATTCCAAAGCCTTCTCTCCCTCCAATGCAATTCCTAGCTATTCCTCCTAGAAATTGTTTGAACTACTCTGTCTTGTTTCTGCACATGAGCAGAAATGTCTGCTGTTTTAAAAGCATTGTGGTGTTGCATTTGAATTTATTATATGAATATATGGTGGTGTGTTCTTAAGCACTCTCCAATTGCCTCCTGGTAGGTGTGATCAGGAGATGGGTTTCTCTGTTCACTGCTCTTACAGCTCAATTCAGATTGTTTTTAGAAAATGTTGGTTGTAGACATTGATCTGGTGTATTACAGCTGTTATTTGCTCTTGCCCAACTGGTGGTGTTTTACCGGGTGCAATTGTAGCTTAGTTGTATGGTCGAAATTGCTGTCCCTTGTTGGGTGAGGCAAGAAGAGAAAGATCTTTCACAAGACAGAAAGAGGATTATAAAGCAAGACTAAAAATGAAAGTGGAAAATAATAATAAAAAAATGAATATATATGTATATAAATTTTGATAATCATGTAACTGGGTAAAGGAGAACGCAAAGAAAAACCATGGGAAAATATGAGTAATTCTTTAGTGTCACCTAATAGACTCTTGCCTTCAATGTTTCCTGAGAAATTTCATGATGTTCCCACTGTGGCTTTATGATCTAACAAAGGCTTTCCCCCAACTCTCTTCAAGTCCATTTAGCTGTTTTTCCTAGTGAGAACCAGCCCAGGGCTGTCCAGACCTTCTTTAGAAAAGGCTCCAGCTGTAGGTTGTTCCTGTTGTATCCTCTCCCTATGATTCTGTGTCAAGTCACCCACACATCCTAGATCCTTCCACACACAATGGAGATCTTACAGCAGAGATCCTTTCATATGCCGTGTAGATCCTTCACACAGCACCAATACTTTCACAGAGACCATAGAAACATTCCTGACTGTGTCTACTCATACAAGTATCCCCTCTGGTCACCAGAGCAGAAATGAGTACACAGAGCAAAAGAAAAGAAGGAAAGGGGCAAAAATACTCACACCTCTATCTATGCAGTTTGCTGGCCAGTTTCTGCACTGGGAGTGTTCTCTCATGCCTCGATCTGCTTACTGCCATTCAAAATGGTTGCAGCAGTGCATGCTGGCTGCTCCGAATCAGAAGTTACCTCTTTTCTTGCTTCTTTTCCAAATCTTACTCCCAGTTATCACTTGATCCACTTATTTATTCTGTTGTCTGAAGTTCAGATCTCTGGTACCATCCTCTGAATCTGTTTCAATCCAGTTTTCTGTGTTCTTACTGACAGGGCTTTGCACAGCCTTTCTGCCTAATCCATCATCCAGCTCTACCTCCTGAAATCCATATTTGAATGAAGGTGGAAAGAAAACTAGGAATTGTGAAAATTTAAATGAAAATAAAAAGATTTTTATTATATAGAACAAAAATCACAAGTTGACAAATCCTTTTGATTAAATCACAACAGCTCTTATTTTATCTTGAAAACATTTTTTTCAGCCCAAGAAATAAAATAAAAAAGTATATATATCATTTTGTTTAAGTCATACTTTCTCTTTGTCATCATAGAAAGCATGTTTACTAATCTTATTAAATTTTGACAAATTCCCAAAGATATGCCTCTGAAACTTATTAGGCATAAATCAGAACTTTAGCTCCTTAGGAGTTTGAAGTATCTTTTTAAATTTTTTGGCAATGCCAAATAATATTCTGAATAATTCAAATAAGGGCATATTATTTTGCATTCTGAAAGTTTTGATGAGAAAGGAAAAAGGTTTTAGAAAGGCTAATCCATGCATTAAGTCTTAGAATGGCATTCAGCTCTCTGTTCAAAATGGCAACTGCAGCTGCAATTCTAATACTTCTCAAAGAATTCTTAGTGAATTAACTTTCACAGCTAGATCTGATTGTTCCATTCATTTATGTGATAAGTAAACCAGAAGTAATGTATACTTAAATAATCCGTGTATTAAAGCAAAGACTAATTCCATAGAATACAAAAGTATGAAGAAAACCAACCTTATTAGCATATGCTATGTTAGGGTTTCTCTAGGTGTTGAAAGAGAATATTGAAAGTGCCATAAGTTTCCAAAAGAACCAACAGATCTGTGTTGGAAGACATGCAGCCAGAGTGCTCCTTGGAGGCCAGGATGGCCAAACTTCATCTCTCATACTTTGGACATATTGTCAGGAGGGACCAGTCACTGGAGAAGGATATCATGTTTGGTAAGGAGGAGAGTTAGATAAAAAGAAGAAGACCCACCCAGAGAGACGGATTGGCAAGATGGCAGCATCAATGGACTCAAGCGAGGCAACAATTGTGAGGTTGGCCAGGACCAGGCAGTGTTTCGTTCTGTTGTACTGACTCAATGGCACCTAACTATAATAACATCCCACCCTATTGAAAACACAATTATGGTGAAAATAAAAGAATGAAACATAAATCTTGCTTTAAATATTTTTCCTTTTTCAACATGATATAGGTGAAAAGCTAATTTTTGGGAATACTTATGAATCCAGTTTGGTTTCCAGTAAACTGCTAATCTAATTTTAGCTAAATCTTGGCAAGCTATAAACATAAATGTTGAAATATCTCCTAAACTATGTATTTCTCAGGAGCCCTGCTGTTGCAATGGGTTAAGTATGGGATTACTAACTGCAGGGTCTGTGGTTCAAACACACCTGTCATACCAGGTAGAAAAAAATGAGACTGCTCCTGCAAAAGACCTGTAGTCAGAAGCCCAACAGACTGGTGCTACTGAATCCTATAGGCTCACTCTGGGTTGGAATCCACTCAAATGCAGTGAATATGTATACATCCTAAAATTTTACAGCAACCATTTCTTTTTCTTTTTCTTTTTTTTTTTCATTTATCTTTATCAGCAGTAGACTGAATAATTCATTTATTTACACAGAAATACTTATTGTGTAAGCACTTTATGTGAGACAATGATGTAAAGATCAGGAAAACAACAGTGACCAAAAGGTAAGTATGTTCCACTAGAGCTTTCATACTACTGGGTTATTGTGGCTAAGTGCTGCTGAGTTGGCTCTGAACCATATCAACCCTGTATAGGGTTTCCTAGGAGCATCTGATGAATTTGAATGGCTGACCTTGTGATTCAAACTGACCTTGTAGTCCAGTGCATTAACCCACAGTGAGATACCAGGACTCCTTTTACTGGGTAGGAAATATATTTGTAATTCAGGTAAGGCTCAGTGATTTAAAAAAAAAAAAAAAGTAAAACAGTTTACAAAGATTATTAGATTTGTCCTATTACAGGTAGACACTTAGAGGCTATCACTCTTATTTATTAAAGTAAAATATATAGTAATAGGAAGATTGATTTTTTGTGTAGTAGTTTAATAATGTATGTGAACTGCACTTATCAAATAATTTAACATTACTTTCGGTATTGGCAAAAGTAATTTTAAAAAAATACTTCTAGTAGGGTTCTAGACTCCTAATGTGACATTATAGGATAAGCACTGGACTTCAAACCACAAGGTTGCTGATTCAAACCCACCAACTTCTCCTTGGATACCCTATACAGAGACACTATAAGTGGGAACCAACTTGACAGCACTTAACAACAATGATAGCAACTTGGGTTCTAGTTCATACATGCACAAGTTTATTCCGAATAAAACATGTTTAAATATGCCTATGTGTCCTGGTGTGGCACTGGAGGATATGCATTGGACCACAAGGTCATTTTGAAGCATAAATTCAGC
Source organism: Chrysochloris asiatica (assembly GCF_000296735.1). Classification (NCBI taxonomy): domain Eukaryota; kingdom Metazoa; phylum Chordata; class Mammalia; order Afrosoricida; family Chrysochloridae; genus Chrysochloris; species Chrysochloris asiatica. The sequence goes on from NW_006408535.1 coordinate 2,634,244, forward strand.
AGTTCAAACTCAAGAGCCGCCTGAAGCTAAGAGGACTTAAAATACTTATTGATAAGGATCAAAGACTACAGTCTTCAGTATGAATTGCACCTCAATGTAAAGGAAATAAAACTCCTCACAACAGGACCAATAAGTAGCCTCATGATAAATGGAGAAAAGATTTAAGTCCTCAAACACTTTATTTTGCTTGGATCCACAATCAACACTCAGGAAAGCAGTAGTCAAGAATAAGAAAGATCATAGAATTGATGCATTTGATTTTTGGTGTTGAAGGATAATGAAGACTTCATCTCTCATGCTTCCCAGGAGCAATGCAAAGCAACCAATTTTCAATGATAAAAAGACCAATATCATAAAAGATATAAATATTAAATTTGACACTGAAGAAATTTAATTGAATACTGAAAAAACTTAATTGAATATATAGTGTTTATAAGAGGGATTTCTACTATATTTCTGTTGTTTTTGTTAAATGTTGTGGAATGGTTCCAGCCCATAGTGACCCTATGTAAGGTTTCCAAGGCTGTAAATCTTTGCAGAAGCACTCAGATTCATCTTTCTCCCAGATTTTCTTCTATATTGGAGGAAGATACATCAAATTTCTTTGTTATTGTTTTAGTTAAGTGCCACCAACTTGGATCTGACTCAGAGCAACTCTACATGAGGTCTCTGAGGTCTTAAACCCTTGCTGGGGTATAAAACCTCATCATTCTAATGTAGAGCAAAATGCATTGTGCTAAATCCATAAATTTAGAGAAGAGTATAGGAGTCAGTAGACTTTTTGAAAGTGAAGCAACAGAGAACAAGGATCATACAGTTGTTGTTGTTAAGTGTTTTCAAGTATTTGAAAGTTTTAAATAGTTTAATCTGCATTACTGAAAAGTCCTTAGGCACAGAAGACCTACTATAACTACCTCTGAGTTTGACCATAATCAGTGTGGAGAATGAACTGAAAATATGCTGATTTCTGCTGCTTTATGACAACATGATGCCACCACTACATTGACAGAGGATGGAATATGTATTTAAATATTAATACAGAGAAAAAATATTAAATTCATAAAAATTTTTAAAAATACAAGTTCAGTATGATATTTTAATTGTAAATGTGCAGAGTTTAAAATAAGGGCCCAATTTGATAACTACAAGTGAAAAATGTAGGAATAATACGATTGAAGATAATGTTCTAACATGATAAAATTACAATAAACTTTTCAGAGAGAAATATAGATCTGAATCTATAAGTAAAAAACACCTAGCAAGTCCTGGAATGTTTTTTTAAAACAACACACCTACATTTAATGATATCCCAGATGAAAAAATACAAATAATATAAGGATAAAAACAACTCAACAATTTTTCAATTGACCTCAGTATTCTCCTTTTCAAATTTAATACTCACCCTGATGGTATAAGGAACTTACAGAAGATAAGGTGAAATCCAGTTTATTGAAACTTGAGAAATTCAATTAAAATTACGAAGTCAAGATATTTCAGTGTCATCTGAAACTAGTACCAAATGAATACATTTTATCCAAGTTTATATAGATAATAACAACCTTTTATTCCATAATTTATAGCAGAAAACACTAGCCTGTCCATTTATGTTACCCTCACTTTTCTCTGTGTATTCTTCAGTAAACAGCCCAGTTTTACTGTATTCTGTAATGTCAGTCTCTCTCATTTTTTTCTTGAAGCTATTCCTTTACTTGGAATCCTCTCATGGCACTATGGGTTAAACACTGGACTACTAATTGCAAGGTTGGTGGTTCAAAACCACCAGTTGCTCCTTGGAAACTTATGCAAGGTCACTATGAGTGAGTATTGAATTGAGGACTCTTAATAACAATAACAACAACATTCCTTTATTTGGAAATATATCAATTTATATGAGGCATCAATAAAAATGGTTATCAGCTGA
>NW_006408535.1:2636583-2649281 GCF_000296735.1 Chrysochloris asiatica
ATATATATATACACACACACACACACACAGAGAGCAAAAGAGTAATCAACAGATAGTTTACTATAGACAGTGGTTGTAATATGATTTTGTTAGAAAACACATTTAAACAAATAGGATGGATGAAACTCAAGTGATATGTTGAAAATAAGTCATAAATTAGTTATTTGAAAAGCATGTTAGAAATAAATTGAGTTTATGTGTGTGTTGAAGATAGATTTTAAAATAATGAAAAAATGAGATTATTGCCTACCAATATAAAAAGATGAAAAGACCAAATAACCCAATGGAGCGTTATTTTGTCAAATGTCTTTTTTGCATCAGTCTAGATGATCATGTAGTGCTTTTTCTTTTCTTTCTTTTTGTATATTGGATTATGTTGATTTTTTTTTTTTTTTTTTTTTTAAATACTGAGTAATCCTTGTATCCATGGTATGAATCCCACTTGGTCATGTTCTGAAATATTTGAGTAAAATTGGTGTCAGCTTTTCTCTGAATATCTCTAGAATTCACCAAGGAAGTAATCTGGGCTCTGATTTTTTTTTAACGTGACTTTTTCAGTTACCTTTTCTATTTCTTCTTTTGTTATGGACCTGCTCAAGCTTTCTACTACACTCTGTATTCATTTAGGCAAGGTGTGTTTTTCTAATAATTTATTCATTTCTTCTAGAATTTCAAATTTATTGTCGTACAATTTTTCATAGGATTTTATTATGCTTTTTGTTCTCATTTATTCCATTATGATGCACCCAGTTCATTTTATGCGTGTTATTTACATCTTCTCCTTTTCTGTTGTTGGATTTGCCAGTGTGTTGTCAATTTTATTAATCCTTTCTAAAAAACCAACTACTTTTCTTATTGATTCTTTCTACTGTTTTTCTGTTTTCTTATTCATTTATTCCTGCTCTAATCTATATTAAGGAGCTCTGGTAGCGTAGCATTTACGAGTCAGGCTACTAACATCAAGGACAGCAGTTTGAAACTACCAGACATTCGGTGGGAGAAAGAAGAGGCTTTCTATTCCCATAAAGATTTACAGCCTTGGAAACCCTATACAAGGTTGCTATGAGTTTAGAACCAACTCCATGGCACACAACCACAACCACCACCAATCTATATTTCTTTTCTTCTGGTGACTGTAGCCTTACTTTGATGATCTTTTTCTAATTGTTGAAGATATGTTAATGTGTTGATATTGGTTCTTCTTTTATGATGTGTGCATTTATTGCTATAAATTGCCCTCTAAAACTTCTTTTGCTGTGTTCATAAATGTTAATGGTGAATCCAAGCAAAATGAAATCTTTGACATCTTCAAACTTTTCTACATTTTCATGATGGTTTATTTTTGGTCCAGTGATAAGGATTTTTGTTTTCTTTATATTGAGTTGCAACTCATACTGAAGGCTGTGGTCTTTGATCTTCATAAGTAAGTATTACAGTTCTCTTCATTTTTAGCAAGCAAGTTTGTATAATCTGCATATCACAGGTTGTTAAGGAGTCTTCCTCCAAACCTGATGACACATTCTTTTTCGTATAATCCAGATTCTCAGATTATTTGTTGAGCATACAAATTGAGTAATTATGGTGAAAGAATACAACACTGGTGCACATCTTTCCTGCTTTTAAAACATTCAGTGTCCCTGGTTGTAATGACTGTTCTTGGTGTATGTATGTACAATTTACTCATGAGCACAATCAAGTGTTCCAGAATACTCATTCTCCACAATGATGTCCATAGATTGTCATGACTCAAACTATCAAAATCTCAAATTTCATATAATCAATAAAGTCAATAAAGCACAGGTAAATACATTCTGGCATTCTCTGCTTTCAGCCAAGATCCAACTGACATAACCAATGGTATCCCTTGTTCCAGATCCTCCTCTGAATCCAGCTTGAGCCGTTAGCAGTTCCCTATCCGTGTAGTGTTGCAGTCATTTTGGAATTACCATTAGCATAATTTTACTTGTCTATGATAGTAATGATGTTGTCTGATGATTTCTATATTCCAGTGGGTCAGCTTTCTTTGGAATGGGAAAAATATGGATTTCTGCCAAACCAAATTTCTTATCATAGTAAGTGTCTACAGTGCTGCATCAGTTTGTTGAAAGATTTCCCTTTGTATTCTATAAATTTAAGGAATCTTGTTCTTTGATAATGCTGTCAGTTAACCTTGGATTTTTCCTTCAGTCCCATACATTGGCTCCTGACCATATGTTATCTCTTAAAATGGTTTAACATCATCTATTACTTTTTGGTAAAGCTTTCTACATCAATCAATATTTTGCCCAAAATTTGCCATAAATATTGCAAGTTGAAGATTGAATTTTTTTCTTCAGTTGTCTCAACTTGATAAATGCTATGCATGTTCTTCCCTTTTGGTTTCTAGCGCCAATTCTTTTCACAGTTTCTTTTAATATTTGACTCTGTGTTCTTGACTTACCCTTTGAAATTTTCTGTTCAATTCTCTGACTTCCTCATTTCTTCCATATGCTTTAGTATTTCTATTCTATAGAGCAAGTTTCAAAGTCTCTTTTGACATCCATTTTGGTCTTTTCTTTCTTTTCTTCTTAAGGACCTTTTGTTTTCTTTCTGTATGTTGTTCTTGTTGTCATCCCACAATTCTTCTTGTCTCTAGTTGTTGTTGTTGTTAAGTGCCATCGAGTCAGTTCCGACCCATAGCGGCCCTGTACAGGGTTTCCAAGGGTGTAAATCTTTACCACTACGCTCCTCTTGTCTCTAGTTATTAGGGTCTAATGCATCAAATCTTTTTTTGAGATGATTTATAAACTCATGTGGGACATATGTGAGGTCAATTTTGGTTGTTGTGGATTTGTGTTAACTTTCAGATTCAGGTAAACTTACATGAAAGCAATTGATAGTTTGCTCCACAGTCTGCCTCTGGCCATGTTTTGGTTGATGATATGGAGCTTTTCCACTCTCTCTTTCCACAAATGTAGTCAGTTTGATATCTGTGTATGCCATCTATTGAGGCTCACCACTTGTCTGTCAGTTTGTTGTACTATGGTGATCTGTGTGCTGCTGTAATGCTGGAAGCTATGCCACTGGGATTTTATATTCCAGCAGGGTACACTCATGGTAGAAAACTTTCTCTGTGCTTTCACACTAAGATAGATTAGGACAAAGGAGAAGCAGACTATTTCAGAAAGTCTGGCCACTAAAAACCTTATTTATATCTGTGCAACACTGTCATCACCAGAATATTGAATATTGAAACACGGTGAATAGCACCAGAATATTGTCAGATCTACAAGGCTAAAAGGCACTCAAAATACAACTGGGGAAGAGCTGCCTCCCCAACGTAGATTTGATAGTGATGACACAAATGCTGTAAAGCTTTCAGGACCTCCACTTGCTGATGGGACACAACTCAAAATGAGGAGAAATCACTGTAAATATCCATTAATAATCAGAACACATACTGTGCTAAGTATGGATGTAGGAAATTTACAAGTTGTCAAAATGAGGAACACATAAAGATCAATATCCTTCACATTAGTAATCTGAAAATTAACTGATACTGGACATTTTAAATCTGACAAACATATGGTTTATTATGCCAGACATAACAAATTGAAGAGGAATGATGTAACATTAATCATCAAAAAGAACAATTTAAGATTTATCTTGCGGTATCAAAGCCTGCGATGCCATAATATCCATATGCCCACAAGGAAGAACAATAAATACCACAATTATTTAAATTTACACACCAACCACTAAAGCTAGTAATGACAGAATTGAAGAATTCAACCAAGTTTTTCAGTTTCAAATTTATCAAACATGTAATCAAGATGTACTGATAATTACTGGTGATGGGAATGTAAAGGTTGTAATCAAAGAGGAAGGATCCAGTAGTTGGAAAATATGGCTTTGGTAATAGAAATAATGCTGGACATAAAATGATAAACTTTTGCAAGACTTGTTCATTGCAAATATATTTTTAGGGGGGTTCTTTTGGACTTCATTTTCCTCAAATAGGAAGTATAAATGTAACAGAAATGTAGCTTATCTTTTATGTCATTTCTATACATTATCCTCCTTTTACTATCTGACCTTTTGAAAATATCTGAATCATTTTTCCAACATTTTTCTCTTTAGTACACGCACTTTAGATAGTACTCAAAAAGAAAAAAGTAAAAACAGTTGTGAGGTTGGCATAGGATTGGGCACTGTTCTGTTCTGGTATAAACAGAATCATCATGGGTGGGAACTGATTTAACAACAAAGTCCTGTTGTGGTGCTGTGGACTAATGCGCTAGACTACAAAGTCATTTGAACCACAAGGTTGGTGGTTCAAGTTCACCAGATGCTCCTTGGAAACCCTATACAGGGTTGCTATAGGATGGAACCGACTCAATGGCACTCAACAACAACAAAGTCAAAAAGTAAAATTTTAAGTTTTATGCTACTATTAATACCTTACATAAAAGAAAGCATCCAGCAGTTGGATAAGAAATGTGGATATCCTGAATCATGATGAAGTCTTCTAGAAACTTAGGAGATTTGCTTTGATTCCAAGAAAACAGTAAAACTAATAAAGTCATAGCTTAAACTATGGAAAGTAATAACATATTACTGAATAGAATCTGAATGGTTATGATGTCCATCCAACTCCTTTAAAATAAAATGTTCCTATTTTGTTGGGTGCCCACAAATTAAGCCTTAACTACCTGAGCCATTGATTCATAAGCTGTTAGAGAGGATAGATATTTTTTCATAATCGCTGTGCTATTTGCAGACTTTGAACCCTTTTAATTCAACTAAAGTAGAAGATACAAATTGTATTAAATTTTTCTCTCTCAGTAAATGATGTTGTTAAGTGCTGTCAAATTGGTTCCAACTCATAGATACCCTGTATGGGGTTTCTGAGGAACAGCTGGTGTGTTCGAACCACTGACCTTGTGGTTCATAGTCCAGTGATTATCCTACAGTGCCACACCAGGATAATCATTGGACTATGAACCACAGTAAATGATAGTATCCTAAAATTGAAATAACTCATACATGAATAAATTTCAAATGGAAAGCTATAGTAACAAAATATGAATTATTTGTCTGCATAAAGGCAGTGAAAGCATAATAATTCATAATATAAAATGTTCAAAACATCAATAAATAAAAAATATTGGATAATAATATTGCTTAAAATTTCTTATTTCATATTAACTTTTAAAACAAACATAGTCTTTGTCATATATGCTTCAGTGTGACGTATTACACCTTGAGTTGGTGTAGAGTTTATAGATTGGTATTTGAAAATATGTATGTATGGTGACACTGCAGGAAAAGCATTGGGCTGCTAGCTGCAAGGTCAATTAATTCAACCCTGGTAGTTCAAACTCACTGGAGAAAGATGAGGTCATCTGCTCTCATAAAGATTACAGTCTTGGAAAACCTATCTAGGGTCACTCTGAGTAGAAATCGATTTGATGGCAGTGGGTTTTGTTGTGGTTATATATACTAAATGTTGTTCTTGTAAGTGCTGTCAAGCTGGTTCTAACTCATAGTGACACTGTATAAGGTTTCTGAAGAAAGGCTGGTGAGTTTGAAACAACGACACCTTGTAGTTAGCAATTCAGTGCTTATACTACACGTGAGGGCAGATTAAAGTCACGGCATTTAAATAAGACATTTTAAAAACAGTTAAATTTGTCAAGCCCTATGCTATTTACAACAAAGTACATTCCCATATTATATCACCTTGGTCTGCACTAACATTTGAGGGAGGCATGGTGCTGGTGGTGTGCCATGGAGTCGGTTCTGACTCATAGCGACCCTGCAAAGGGTTTCCGATGCTGTAATCTTTACAGGGGCATAAAGCCTCATCTGTCTCCCGTGGAACAGCTAGCTATTTAGAATTGCTGCCCTTGAGGTTAGCAGCCTGACTCATAACCACTATGATGCCAGAGCTCCTTAGTTCCATTTCAGTAGAGTCATGAAATGGCTTGCCCAGAGAAACAGCTAAAAAATGGTAAATTTGTACCTGATGGCTCATTCATATTATTGGAATTTTCACATTCTTTCTAATCCAGTGCCACGAAGTCAATTCTGATTCTTGGTGACCTTGTATAGGGTTTTCTAGGCTGTAAATATTTATAGGAGCAGAAAGCCTTATCATTCTCAAGAGGAATGGCTGATAGATTTGAACTGTTGATTTTGGTGTAAGCATCCCAGTGCTGATCCTACAGCACCATGCCAGGAGTTCAATTTTGTCATCAATCATCAGTCAAAAGTTCATCTCATGGCAATTTTTTTTTGGAGGTGGGTAAGGAACTTGTTGCAACTATACAACTCTGTTCATTTAGTGCAAAAACACCACAGACAATATGTGAATAGATGGTACTGTAGGATCAGCACTGGACTTCGAAACACAAGGTCAGAAGTTCAAACCCACCAGCTGTTCCTCAGAAACCCTATACAGGGTTGCTTTGAGTCAGAACCTACTCAACAGCACTTAACAGCAATCTACCTAAATTTCATTTGAAGAAATAAGTGGCAAATTGAATTGATAATCCCTTTCACAGAATATCAGTTTCTGCATACTGTCAAACTGTGTTATCTGGCCCATCCAAGTTACTATGAGTGAGAAGGGAAAGAGGAATTACTGTGTCTACTAACATTGCACAAATGGCTGAATTAAAGGAGAGCAAGTGTGCATGCAGGAGCAGTTAAAAGACCATTGTAGTAATACAATACAGAAATGATGGTATGAACTACAATTACAACAGTAAAGGCTGTGATACCAAATAGAATTTTCTACAAACTGTGGGAAAGAAAAATCAGGAATAATTGTAGATAGTGCTTCTGAACAACTTAAAATTAGATGTGATAAGTCTGAAATGTTTACTAAACAACTGCGTGGTCACAGACAATCAGCATAAATCTTGTAACTAGATCTAAGTCACAATAACTCAAATTTCAAATGCAATTATGTGATTGTCAAAACTCTAACCATAAAATGATCTGAAACACAACCACTGAACTTAGAAAAACAGCCAAAATAATTCCCATAAACTTTTAGGGCCTAAACTCTCTGGTAGACCATAACTACTCCCTGACTTTATACCATGCCACTTAAACCACTGAAGATAGCAACCCTGTTTTTTTGTTCATATATGAGTTTTTTGCTTGTATATATATTTTATGTACTTTTAAGATAGGAATTTGTTAGATTTCACTATTATTATCCTATTTGTCACACTGGTATAGAAAGCTAATACTTTCGCTTCATTCCCCAGCAAAGAAGAAATTAGGAAAACACGACCAACCCCTCTAAATATTAACTTTTTAATTCCTCACAAAGTAAAAAGTGATGCATCTTATTAATAAAAGTTCAGTAGTATCTACTCGCTCATTTCTGAGCTGATTTTTTTATCTGCTATTTTGAGTTTACTTACTTTCAAGGCAAGGATTTTGTCACTGTCATTGGTAACTGAGTTGTGAAGCAGGCCATAATCTTTCATGTGGTTGGCTGAATAACACTGTACAGAAGTCTTTCGTAGCAAATATGTTCAATGTTTGCTCTCTTGACTGATGCATCCATGATCATTGATTATGATACTCATCACTGGCAAACTTTTTAGAATTATTATCACCAGGTCCTTCTTTGTCTTAGTCTGGAAGCTCCATTGAAAGCTTTCCACCATGAGCAACCTGTTGCTATTTAAAATACCAGTATCATGACTTCCAGCATAACAACAGCATGCAAGTCCAGCATGCAGTCGGATGAACTGATGGCCCAGAGTTTTCTAAACTTTGCTTTAGAAAATATATCAATAACCATTTCAAATATGAGTTGTATAAATACATCAAGTAAAGATTACCATTTTCAGAATGGATAAAAATATAAGATTAAGTTACGTGTTGTCAACAAATAAAACCCCACTGTTAATATAAAAACTATGATCATTTAAAAATAAAGGGAAGGAAAACATATACAATGTGTCTTAGTTATCTAGTGTTCCTATTGAAGAAATACTGCAAGTGGATGGCTTTAGCAAACAGAAATTTATTCTTTCACAGTTTAGAAAGTTGTCATGTCTGAACTTAGAGTCTTTGTCTCTTTTCAACATCTAGAGGCCTAGCATTTCTTGGAGATCTCCACCTATCTTAACATCAATTGTACCCTGGATTTAGGAGCTTCACAGTTTAGGGACCCCAGGTCCAAAGGATGAACTGCTATGGTAGCAGGTCTCTGTTTCTTTGCTCATTTCTCTCTCCTGTTATCTCTTTTAAAATGACAGGTGTGGTATGGTACATCCTTGGGATCAGGTTTACGGATCAGAGTCACGGTGGGATTAAGAAGAGTGATGTATCCCACCCTTAATCCTCCTATTGATTTATCACATCAAATCACATCGTGGAAAATCATCATGTAACTGCTGAACCACTGAGAATAATGGCCCAGCCAAACTGACACACATTTTGAGGAAGAGAAGGGAGACACAAATCAATCCATGACACGATACTAACAACATTAATCAAAGGTAAACTGGATTACCTTTCTGACAAAAATGAATTCAGAACAAGGAAAACCATCAGATATAAAGATGGGTACTAAATAAACATAAAAGTGTTAATGCTCTAAGAAGACACAAGACATAAACGTGTAAAACAGAAGAGTGTAAAATACATGAAGCAAATACTGATAGAATGGAAAGAAGACAAAGATAAATGCAATATTATAGTTGAAAGTTTCAGCATTCTTTCAGTAATTGAAAGATCAGTCAGTTTAAAAATCAGGAATGATTTAGGCAATCTGAACTGCATAAGAAATCAACTTGTTCTACTTTATATTTATAGAAATAGTCCACCCATCAAGATCTTATGCAGCAGCTTGGCCTCATGTGTTAAAGAGGTCTTATGAAGGAGCTTTGTCTAATGTGTTAAAGAGGTCTTATGCAGCAGCTTTGCCTAATGCAATACTTCGTTTGATTTTGTGACTGCTGCTTCCGTTAAGTGTTGACTGTGGATCTAAGCAAAATGAAGTCTTTGCCAACTTCAGTCCTTTCTCCGTTAATCATGAGGTTATGTATGAGTCCAGTTATGAGGAATGTTTATTTATTTATAGTGAGGCACAGTCCATACTGAAGGCTGTAGTCTTTGATCTTTATCATGAAATACTTCAAGTCCTCTTAACTTCCAGCAAGCAAGGTTGTGTCATCTGCATTTATTACAGGTTGTTAAGGAGTCTTCCTCCAATCCTGGTATCATACTACTCTTCATAGGCCAGCTTCTTGGATTATCTGTTCAGCATACAGATTGAATAAGTGCAATGAAAGGATATAACCCTGGCACAAATCTTTCTTTATTTTATACCATTTAGTATTCCTTTGTTCTTCTGGAACCACTGCCTCTTGATCTTTCTACAGGTTCCTTGAGAACACAAATAAGTGTTCTGGAATACTCATTCTTCACAGCGTTATTTACTTTGTATCATGAGTCAATAATCCGAGAAGTTGAATGATATGAAGAAGACAATGGCATCAGGGTTAGAGAAAGACTCATTAACAACTTGTGATATGCATATAATACAACCTTGCTTACTAAAAGCTAAGAGGACTTGAATCCTGATGAAGTTCAAAGACAAAGTTTAGAACCTTCAGTATGGATTGTACCACAATGTAAAGAAAACAAATATCCTCACACCTGGATCAAAAAAATATTATGATAAACGGAGATAAGACTGAAGTTGTCAAAAACTTCATTTTGCTGGGAACCACAATCAATATTCATGAAATTGTTGTTGTTGTTGTCAAGTGCCATCGAGTTGATTCCGACCCATAGTGACCCTGTATAGGGTTTCCAAGAAGCAGCTGGTGAGCTTGAACCACCGACCTTACAGTTCAAACGGCTTTGCAGTCTGGCACATTAACGCACAGCGCCACACCAGGACTTAGCAGTCAAGAAATGAAGGGATGTATTGCATTAGGCAAATCTGTAGCAAAAGACCTGTTTAAAGTGTCCAAGAATAGTACTGAAGAGCACTCGTATGTCATACAGGAGTGACATGCGTGTTGCTGTGATGCTGGAAGCTGTTAGTTTGAGGACTAGAGAGTGCCAGACCTGGTCTACTGTACTTTCAACTGCTTCATATGTATGTGAAAGTTGGACAGTGAATAAGGAAGACCTTGAAACAATGCATTTGAATTTTGTTGTTGGCAAAGAATATTGAAAATACCATGGAGCAAACAAATCTGTCTTGAAGGAAATACAGTAAAAATACTCCTCAGAGTGAGGATGGTGAAACTTTTTCTCTCATTTTTTAGACATGTTGTCAGTTGGGATCAGTACCTAGTGGAAGACATCATGCTTGGTAAAGTAAAGGGTCAATGAAAAACAGTTAGGAAGACTCCTAACAAGATGGATTGACAAAGTGTCAAGAAAAACATGCTGCAACATAACAACAATTGTGAGGTTGCAAGACCAGGCATTCTATTGTGCATAGGGTTGCTGTTAATTGGAATGGACTAGATGTCACCTAACAACAACCCAGGCATTGGCTAGTACTTACAAAAACCAGAACTAGAAGAGCCATAACAAGTTATTCACTGTAGCACATTTACTTTTTGAATTTTTGGAAGGCAAGTAGCATATAATTCTAGATCAATAGGTCATTAATATTGATCTGTTAATATTGACAATGATATTTCCAGATTTGGCTGACACCTGTTGTGTGAGATTTCTCAGATTTCATTGGTTATCTAAAGCCTCCACCCTGGTCAGCAACTTAATAATAAGGATTTTCTCACTAATGATCCACCGACACTCACAAATACCCCACACATTAAATAGTCTAAAATTTTCCTTCATGAGATACTAAGGAATCATAGAAATCAATACTATTTCCTCAAACTAGAAGGGTTGAGGAAGCCTTTGTTTTGAAAACTCATTACCAATTCATGTTATACATATTCTGAATGAGGAGCATTACATCTCCCCAAGATCTTAACTACAATTTATATAAAATTTATTTGATTAATCTTCATATTCATTCTGTAAAACATTAATTCTGGGACTTCAGAAAAAAAATTTATCTCTATATGTCTAGGCTGAGTATCTCATTCTGCATTGCAATGATTCAGTGATTTAAAATAGAAATGATTATCTTGGAATTTAAAACCTTTCAGAATTTAGAGTTAGGTTATTTCTTTGTAAATTATTCCTTTGAAATAAGTTTATTTCTTTAAAAGTTGGATTTTTTTCCTTCAAGTTTCCCAAGAAATACCTGCCCCCTAGCAATCTCGAGGAAATAAATCTAGAGATTATTTGTTTATATGTTTGTCAGTGTACGTGTTTGCTTATGCTTTTGTTTTTCTGTGTGCTTGATTTTGCCACACATATGTTCATTGTGTTGAAAAAAATAAAACATAAAGTACACTTGTGTTATAAGTGTAAGCCTAAATAAAATGAAATGAAAAACACAAATAAACTGCTTTAAATGAAATAATAGTTTATAACTCTAACTGTATATCATCAGGAGTCACGAGTTAATTAGACAGGATTTGTCCCAGCAGTGTAACAGATACTTTTTTGAATTAAATCAACTGCTTTTCTGGTTCTGAGAACTGGTCACATTGAAATGTATTCATTGATTTGATTAGCAAATGTTGCAAAAAGCTTTTAATCAATCATGTTTATTAAGATGACTTAGTTACATAAATTGTCTTAACTTTTCTATCCTTCTGTAAATTTTTTGCTAATTTAGCAAGTAATTATAAAACTTGACTTTTTTCTTATTGGTATTAGTTGCAATAGTATATTTCTGATAAATAAAGAAATACAGAGATGTTGCATTTTTGTTCTCCAAACATTTCCATTTTGCAAGTCAGAAACAGATGTGTGAACTTAGATAAAATGAATAATTTAATTGCTTCAAATTCTAGTATTCCAATGCTGAATTTAGACCAATAAACTATGAGTGTTATGAAATATATGACAAAATAATAGTTGTCCATATGCATTTTTGGCCTTTAACCCCTTTATGTCTAAATACAAAGAATCCATTGTCACTCATAATCTGTTTTCATAGGAGAAAAACTGAATTTATATTTACTATGTCTTCAAAGTTATTTTCCACTTTACAGGACTGTACATATGCTGTTTCTAAGTGCCACTGAGTTGGTTTTGACTCATAGCAACTCTGTATACAGCTTCTGAGAAGCAGCTGAATGACAGGCAGTAAATGAGTAATTACAATGCAAAGAGAGTAATTCAGCAGTTCGAAACTACCAGCTGTTCAATGGGTGAAAGATTATGAGGTTTCTGCTCCCATCAAGATTTACAGCCTTGGAAACCTTTTGCAGGGTAGCCATGAGTCAAAACCAACTCTATGGCACACAACCATCACCACCATATATATATGTTGTTGTTTTAGTTGTTAGGTGCCATCGAGTTGGTACTGACCCATAGTGACATAATGCACAGAAGAATGAAACAATGTCTGATCCTGGGTCAACCTCACTATTGTTGCCACACTTGAGTCCATCGATGCTGCCACTTGGCCAATCCATTTCGTTGGGGGTCTTCCTCTTTTTCTTTGACCCTTCACCTTACCAAACATGATATCCTTCTCCAGTGACTGGTTCCTCCTGACAATATGTCCGAAGTATGAGAGACGAAGTTTGGCCATCTTGGCCTCCAAGGAACACTCTGGCTGCACTTCTTCCAAAACAGAT
>NW_006408535.1:2651926-2652454 GCF_000296735.1 Chrysochloris asiatica
AGCATAGTAAACCATGTGGTTGTCAGATTCAAAATGGCCTATACCAGTATATTTCAGCTCACTAATGCCTAAGATATCAATGTTTATGTGTTCCAGTTGATTTTTGACAACTTCCAATTTTCCCAGATTCATATTTCATACATTCCATGTTCCAATTTTCAATGGATGTTTACAGCTGTTTCTCTTCACTTTGAGTTGTGCCCCATCAGCAAATGAATGTCCCATGGGCTTTTCTCCCATGGGCTTTACTCCATTCATGTAATCATGGTCACCTCTACTTTGAGGAGGCAGGTCTTCCCCAGCAGCATTTTGAGTGCCTTCCAACCTAAGGGGCTCATTTTATGGTACTATATCTGACAGTGTTTCTCTTCTGTTCATAAGGTTTTCAGTGACTAAATATTTGTAAGTAATTCATCACTCTTTCTTCTTAGTCTGTCTTCTTCTGGAAACTCAACTGAAACCTGTCCACCATGGGTGACCCTGCTGGTATTTAAAATACCAGTGGCATAGCTTTCAGAATCACAGCAA
>NW_006408535.1:2656837-2658305 GCF_000296735.1 Chrysochloris asiatica
TCTCCTCCAACACCATAACTCAAAAGCATCAATTCTTCTACAGTCTTCCTTATTCACTATCCAGCTTTTGCATGCATATGAGGTTACTGAAAATACCATGGCTTGGGTTAGGCGCACATTAGTGCTCAAGCTGACATTTTTACTCTTCAACACTTTAAATAGGCTTTGTGCAGCAGATTTGCCTAATTCAATACATTGTCTGATCTCTTGACTGCTGCTTCTGTGAGTGTTGATAGTTGATCCAAGAAGATTGAAGTCCTTGATAACTTCAATCTTTTCTCCCTGATAAGAATGTTGTTTATTGGTCCAGTGGTGAGGATTTTTGTTTTCTCTGCATTGAGATATAATCTATACCAAAGGCTGTGCTCTTTGATTTTCATCAGTAAACATTTTAAGTCCTCTTCACTTTCAGCAAGGAAGGTTGTATTACCTGCATATCGCAGGTTGTTTATGAGTCTTCCTCCAATCCTGATGCCATGTTTTTCTTCATATAAACCAGCTTCTCGGATTATTTGCTCAGCATACAGGTTGAATGAGTATGGTGAAAGAATACGACCTTGTCACACACCTTTTTAAATTTAACCTATTCAATGTTCCCATATTCTGTTCGAACAACTGCTTCTTAATCCCCATACAGATTCCTCATGAGCACAATTAAGTGTTCTGGAGTACTAATACCTCGCAATGTTGTCTATAGCTTTTCATGATCCACACAGTAGAAAGCCTTTGCATTGTCAATAAGGCACAGGTAAACATCTTTCTGATATTCTCTGCTTTCACCCAAGATCCATTGGATATCAGCAATGATATCCCTCATTCCACGGCCTTTTCTGAATCAGGTTTGAACTTCTGGAAGTTCTCTGTTAATGAATGGTCATAGCCATTTCTGTATTACCTGTAGCAAAACTTTACTCACATGGGATATCAAAAAGATTATTCAATGATTTCCACATTCCATTGGGTCACCTCTCTTTGGAATAGGCACAAATATGGTTCTCTTCCAATCAGTCGGCCAGACAGTTGTCTTCCAAATTTCTTGGCAGAGATGAATGAGTGCTTCCTGTGCCACCTCACTTTCTTGAAAGATTTCAATTTTTATTCCATCAATTCCTGGTGCCTTGTTCTTGCCAATTCCTTCAATGCACATGGACTTCTTCCTTCAGTATCATTGGCTCTGGATCATATGCTACCTCTTGAAATGGTGGAACATTAACCATTTCCTTTGGTACAGTGACTCTATATATTCCTTCCATCTTCTCTTCATGCTCTCTGCATCATTCAATGATTTGCCCAGGAAATCTTTCAATAATGAAAGTTGAGGCTTGAATTTTTCCTTCAGTTCCCCCAGGTTGAGAAATGCTGAGCGTGTTCTTCCTTTTTGGTTTTCTGATTCCAGATCTTTGCACATTTTGTTGTAATATTTAGCTTTATCTTCTTGAACTGATCTTTGAAATTTTCTGTTTAGCTC
>NW_006408535.1:2659887-2686669 GCF_000296735.1 Chrysochloris asiatica
ATCAGTGAAATTATCCTATTCCAGTATTATTATCCATGGCTGATAACAACATTCAGAATGCATTGGAAATGATTCTGTTAAATGGACAAATAACAGTGTATTCTGTGGCAAACCAGCATGGTTCTGCCTACGAAATATTCCACAACAGACTTGGGTCTGAAAAAGTTTTATGAGATAGTACCAAAACAACAGATGGAAGAACATAAACAGAAGTATTTGGACATCTGCAATAAAAATTTGGACTGATACTCAAAGGAAGGTAAAAGTTTCTTTTTTTAAAAAAAAGTTATTACTGGTGATGAGACATGGGTTGATCAGTATGAGCCTGAAAGTAAACAGCAGCGTATGGACTGGAAACATCCTCAATCACAGACCAAGGAAAAGTTCAAAAGTCAACCATCAGCTAGAGGATTGATGATTACAGCTTGCTGGGATTCTCAAGAGCCAGTATTAGAACACTATCAGGAAAAAGTTCAACAATCAACAATGCTTACTGTGGTGAAATGCTCACTAAAAAGCTGAATACTAAACTTTGTATTAAACATAGAGGATTGTTATCTATAGGCATTGTGATCTTGCATAATAATGCATGGCCACATTCCTCTGCTTGAACTCTTGTTACTCTGCAAAAACTTTTTAAGTTTTGAGGTATTAAATCATCCATCATCCTCCCTATAGTCCTGATCTTGTTCCATCAGACTTTCACCTGCTTGGTTCCCTGAAAGCAACCCTTTGAGTGTGAGATTCACCTCTGATGAAGAAAGGAAGACAGCAGTGCATTCATGGCTCACAGCTCAGCCTTAAACATTTTTCATAAGGGAATATGAAACTTGTTGACAGATGAACAAAATGTAATAAAAAAGCAACACGTGTGTGTGTATGTATATCTATATCTATCTATCTATCTATATCTATATCTATATATATATATATATAGAGAGAGAGAGAGAGAGAGAGACATTCATACACACACACACACACACACAGGCTTCTGGTGTGGCACTGTAGGATCAGCACTTGACTGTAAACCACAAGTTCAGCAGGTTCCAATCCACCTGCTGCTCCTTTTACAGGGTTGCAATGCATTGGAATTGACTCTATGGCACCTAACAAGAGTTGCTGTTGCTGTTTTGTTAAATGTTCTCTCTATATATGTGGAGTATATGTTGTTATGTTGTTGTTCAGTGCCATTATGTCAGTTCTGACTCATAGTGACCCTGTATATAGGGTTTCCTAGGAGGAGCCAGTGAGCTTAAATCGTCGACCTTGTCATTCAAACTGACTTACTGACTTTGTAGTCCAGTGAATTAACCCACAGTGCCATACCAGGACTCCAAGGAATGTGTGTGAGTGTGTGTGTATATATATGTATGTGTATATCTATATATACATATATATGTATACACATATATTTACATATATGAACATGTGTGTGTACATATCTCTATCTATCTATCTATCTATCTATCTATCTATCTATCTATCTATGTTGTTGAGTGCGGTTGAGTCCATTCCGACCCATAGAAACTCTGTATAGGGTTTCCAAGGAGTGACTGGTGAGCTTGAACCACCGATCTTGTGGTTCAAACCAACTTTGTAGTCCGGCGCATTAACCCACAGTGCCACACCAGGTCGCTATGGGTTGGAACCGACTCGATGGCACTTCACAACAACATCAATATGGACCGTGTGCATAACAGAATGAAACACTGCCTGGTCCTCTGCTAATTTTTGTTGGGTACTGTTGAGTCAGTCCTAACTCATAGCAACTCTGTACAGTGTTTCCTAGGAACAGCTAGTGAGTATGAAACGTGACTTTACAGTTCAAACAGGCCTTGTGGTCCAGTGCTTACCCTAACCCAGTGGCACACCAGGACTCCATATTATTACATATTATTATTATTACTCCATAATATTACATAACTATTACTTTAGATTTACATAAATGATATGCTGTAGGCATATTTTTCAACTTGTCTTTTTTCTTAGCATTATAGTTTTGTATTCTACCTGGGCAGATATTGATCCATTATTTGAAAAGTTTTGATGGTGTTCTATCTAACACACGTAGTCACATGAGTCAGAATTGACTCAGCAGCAATGGGTTTAGTCTGGTGACATGAAAATCCTGTGTGTTAAATATTATTCATTACATTAATGAGTCATTAAATTATCTGCCACATATTTTTGTATCAAACAATGATGCACGTAAAAGTTTAAAAACATCAAAATTGCTCTCATTTTATCCCAGAGTAAATCAGATTCCCAATGTTTTGCAGCAACTTATACAAATCAGCATAAGAAAATAGAGAGATATATTCAGGAAATTAGAAAAATAAGGAAGGGTAATTTGTTCTCAGGTCTTTGATTAATGTAGTAAATTAAACCAGGTGGTAAATGCTTTGAAAAGCTGTTTTAAATATGCCACAGATTCCCAAGTGAATAACAAATTAGCTTCAAATCCCAAATCACTATAATGCAACATGGCAAAAAAAAAAAAAAAAAAAAAAAAGCAGTTTTCATCACAGTGTAATTTCTGAGAAACTAAAATCTATCTGAATATAGACTTGAAAATCAAGGACTTCATGTTTAGAATACTTTCTCCAGCACATTTAAAATTTTTACTTGAAGTGTTCAACAGTGAATGTCTTTGGGTCTTATTTTAATCATCTGTAAGTGACAAGGAAGAAGACATTGTACTAGAGAGACTGTAGGATATGGTCGATAATTGTTGTAATTATTGTTTGGTTATCCCTTGTCTCAAATCAACACAAATTCTGCTGCCTAAACAAAATTCTATAGATTTTCAAAAGATAAAAGGCATGTTTCATTACCAAGCAAAGAAACTGACAAAAAAAATTTAAATCTTATTCTATACATTCAGATACCAAAGAAACTATTCTTTTTCTATTGTCTAAAAAACATACCTGTCATCTTATTGTTCTCTGTGTCTTGTTTTAATTATTTTACGATGGGATAACTGTAATAAAGACATACAAATAAGCATTAGAGATCAAAGGAATTTAAAAATGTTCAGTAAGCAATTATTGAAAGTTTGTCCTCAATAGGGAAATTTTTGCCAGTAGTCCTGCCTTACAAAAAGTCTTAAAGCTGTTCAGTGAGAAGGAAAATGATTTAGAATATAAACTTGGATCTACAAAAAAAAAAGAATATTCAAGTGACTGCATTCTAAAATTCATTCCATAAACTGGAGTTCTGGTTGGTTAATGTGTTGGACTGCAAAGTTCGCTGGAAGTGGAAGGCCTGCAGTTCAAATTCACCAGCTGCTCCTTGGAAACCCTATACAGGATTGCTATGGTTCCGAACCCCATTCTATGGCATTTAACAACAACAAACTGGTTTTGAATAAGAAAGACTGTGTCAGTTTTTTTTAAAAATGATTCTGTTGTAGTTAAATGCTGTGGAGTTGGTTTCCAAAGAGCAGTTGATGGGTTTGAACTACCAACCTTGCAGTAGCTGTCCAATGCTCATCTTACAGTACCCACCAGGATTCCTTAACAAAACTGCTGTTGCTGTTAACTGCCCTCAAGTTCCAAGTCATACCAACACTGTGCAGGAGTTCCAAGGAACAAATGGTGGGTTTGAAATGCCAATCTTGTGGTTCACAGTCCAGTGCAAGAAGGACATCATGTTTAGTAAGGCGCAAGGTTAGAGAAAAAGAGAAATACCTCAGAAAAATGGATTGGCAAAGTGGCAACAATTGTGAGGTTAGCCCAGGACCAGGCAGTGCTTCGTTCTGTTGTGCATAGGGTCACTATGAGTTGGTACTGACTTGATGGCACCTAACAAAACAAATGCTCCTTGGAAGCCAGGATGGCTAAGCTTCGTCTCTCATACTTTGGAAATGTTGTCAGGAGGGAATAGTCACTGGAGAAGGATGTCATGCTGGGTAAGATGGAAGGTCAGAGAAAAAGAGGAAGACCCCCAACGAGATGGATCAGCCAGGTGGCATCATTGATGGCGTCAAGTGTGGCAGCGGTGGTGGGGTTAGCCCAGGATTGGACATTGTTTCGTTCTGCTGTGCATGGGGTCGCTATGAGTCGGTTCCGACTCAACGGCACCTGACAACAACAACAACAAAACAAATAAGAAAAAAATATTGTATATAGAATTTTGAACCATTTACAAACATATAACATAAGAAATGAGAATATATGAATGAATAATTTTAAAAAGAGCAAGGCAAAAAAGTCTAGGATAATATACACAAGTTTAAGTAAAATATTAATGCTCACTATGTATTCACAGATATCTGAGATATAACATGAATTTACCTTTCTCAAGTACTGTTCTCTAAAAGTAATTAAAGTAAAACTAGAATATTAACTGTTCATATTGTACCTGGTTATCAGAATGATCTATTGTGAAATGCATGATGGATCAGTTTCCCTACACAGGTAGTGATGAGTGTCAGCTATCCAAAGGGGTTAAGTGTAAAGCAAAAATAAATGATTTATTAGGAATGGAGAGGAAAACTTCCCAATTCAACTTAATTTTTCCAACACGGGTACCCGAAGACGGGAATGAAGTGCCTTAAAATTTTGCCTAAGATTCAACAAGACTTCCTGATACAAATGCTATTTGGCTGGGTGCTATAATGCCCTTTTGTATTCTTCAAAGCTAATATAACTGTTATTGGTAACATATTTTGAGTATTTCTGTTCAGTACAAAACCAGGGCCTAATTATATTGAATCAGTGGTCTTGTATCACAAAGTTAGGAATCAGAGAACACATTAAAATATCAATGAAATATACTTATGATCAAAGAAGAGATCAGTCACTTTCAAGTGTGGATTAGGCTTTGGGCTCCATATAATTCTTATATATTGCTAGCACAGCCATTTGAAAGAGAAATATCTAATATAGTTGAAAGAAGTCCAAGGCAATTTCACTTACAGGCATATATTCTAAAGCAGTCGTTTCTGAAGCTTACTTAAAAGTTATAGCTAGACACATAAACACAAATTCACAGAGGAACTGCTACTTCAAGATTCGTCTAAGATCCATCCCAGATAATATATTGTTTAAAAACACTTTAGATAATTCCAAGATATTGCTATTCTTCAGTAAACAAACAAATATAAACCTCCTCTATTAAGTATTACCCATGTGCCCAAAGATAATTTAAAAGGCTATTTATTCACTGTACAAAAAGCCATTTTGAAATAACACATGATTAAGACCAATGGTACTGAAGGAAACATTCCAAGCTTTACTGTAGGCTTCTATGGAAAACAAGGCTCCAGGAATTGATGGACTACCAACTGAAATGTTTCAACTAACAGATACAACACCGGAGGTGCTCACTCATCTTTTCCAAGAAATTTGTATGGTTGCTACATAACCAAACAGGAAGAGAACCATATCCATGCCCATTACAAAGAAAGGTGATCCAAAAGAATACAAATATTATTGAGCAATAAAATTAAGTCAACACACAAGTAAAATTTTACTAAAAGTACTTCAAAGATATTTGCAGCAGGACATTGACAGGGAAATGCCAGAATTTAAATTTGGAAATAGATTTATACATACACACATACATACATACTTTGGAAATGTTATCAAGAGGACAAGTCCTTGAAGAAAGAAATCACTGTTGGTGAAGTAGTTGTTGTTGCTAAGTGCTATCTAGTCAGATGTGACCCATAATGACACTTAGGAGCAGCTGGTAAGCTTTAACCACTGTTGTTGTAGCTCAAAATGACTTTGCAGTCCAGCACATTAATCCACAGCACCACACCAGGACTCCTGGTGAAGTAGAGAGGTCGTGAAAAAGAAGACTTTGTCTTAGGCATTGTTCTTCAGAGAAGTAAAACCAAGGATGCTTATAAATGTACATATATATACAAAGAGATTTAGCTCAAGGAAATGGCTCATATATTTGTACTGGTTGACAAGTTCCAAGCCCAATAGTCAGAACTCAGTCTGAGTCTTCTTCTGTTTCATGTAGCTTCAGGGGCTAATGAACCCAAGATTCACAGGTCAGATGGCAGGCTGCTGGCTTCAGAGACAAATGAATCCAAGGTCAGCAGGTGAGATGCAGGCCGCAGTCTCACAGCATACAGAGGCTAACATATCCCAGGATCTGCAGGCAATAAGACAATCAGCTTCTTTAGGTCCAAAGAACTGAATGTCAGATAATGATGAGCCAAATGCAGGATTCAGATCCACCAAAAGGCAAAAGAACTTTGAAAGAACATCCACACTTACTTGGAAGCAGTCCACACAACTGAAGAAACTCCCTTTCAGTTAGTTGCTGCTTATAGTAGAGCTCATCATGAAAGTGACTATACTATATCAGCTTTTACAATGGAGGACTACATCATAACTACCAAATCATTGAGAATCATGATTCAGTCAAGCTGACTCACAGCCTTATCCATTGCAAACCTCAATGAGATAGACTGACAAAGACTTCAACATTGGGCTCAAATAACAGTGATTGTGAGGATGGTGCCATACCAGGCAGTGTTTTGGTTTACGGACATAGGGTGCTGTGAGTTGGAACTGAACTGATGTCAGCTAACAACATTCACTGGGTAATGTTTATAATGCCTCCAGATTGTAAAAATACCTCAAAGTCTATTTGTTGACCAAACTATAAAGAAATTGAATTATGATGAAATCATTCAGCAGACAAAAAATAATAATCTAATGAATGCAAACATTAATTAATCCCAGAATAAATGCCTTTAGAATTATTTCATTTGTGTACAAGCAAAAAAATATGGCTACATATAGAAAGTAAAAAAATTAAAAGATAGACTGTTACATATTCTGCAAATCCCTGATGATAGTTGACTCAAATGTAATTGTAAAAGAAATCTGAAAATATGAATATAGGGAAATTGAACCTTATGTGTATTATTTATATTTTGAAATGAACATGAAAGATATACTGATTCTAGTCTATTTGAAGTACACTGGCCTTTAGAATACTGCAGTGCAGTGAATTACCCAATATGGCCCTTCCAGTCTTTATAATTTGCACCAAATCACTAAGTGGAACCATGCGGATTGAGTATATTTCCTCTTTTCTTGATGAGTATGCATAAGAGAAGGCAGGGAAAGACACTAAAAGGACTATATGATTCAGTTGTGAAAGATTTTTAACAAGATTAATTGTGATTGCAAAAACTTGAACATATAATGAAATTGCTCAATTTCCCCATTCTGCTTAGTTTAACATGAGCCATCTCAGAAGCCTGATGGGTGATCTCACCACCATCAAGAAAGAAGAGCCAGGAAGGGAGCACATCCTTTGGACCACAAGATCCCTACACATTGAACTTATTCAATTCCAGAACAGAAATGTTTGACACCAGAGGAATACCAGAGGAGTGCCAGAGGAGAGAGAGCAGTAGAACCAAGAGCTAGAGCACAAGACAGAGCAGAGGGCTCTCTGGGCCAGGGAAGAGTAAAGTTGAGTGTCTTTGGACAGAAGGCTTGCTTGCAGAATGAGGTGCCTTGAGGCCCTTATTTGGGGGCTATGTTTGCTGAATGATGGATCTAGAGCTCTGTGTCTTTTTGTATGTTTTTGTTGTTAAGTGCTATTGAATGAGTTCTGATTCATAGTGACCTTGAATAGTGTTTTCAAGGAGTGGCTGGTAGGTTTGAAACACCAACCTTGTGGTTAGCAGTCCAGTGCTTATTCTACAGCTCCATTCCCAAAACATGTGCCTTTTGGCTGAGGCTGATAGTGCAGTGAGTATTCATCAGCAGTGCTAAAAGAATTCTGTAGCATTGCTTAAGCAGGGCAGAGGCCAGGCCAAGGAAACAAGGGCCAGAGAGAGACCACCCTGAAGGCACAGCAGAGAAGAGGTGTCCTAACCAAAGAACTGTGTCCTGAACTTTTCTGATACTGAATTGTAATCTTTTCACTTCTCTAGTACACTTTATAATCATGAATATTTTCTCAAGTTCTGTGTGGTAATTGTAGTAAATTATCGAACCAATTTGAATAGAGAGTGCTACAGGAAGGGCTGTTAGTCTCAGAATTGGTAAGGTAGGTTGGAGGGTGGAAGCCTGTCTGACTTTGGCCAGTTAGTCTCAGAATTGGTAAGGTAGGTTGGAGGGTGGAAGCCTGTCTGACTTTGGCCTCATAGGAATGGATCTTGGGCTGTTGTTGATTCTTCATCTCTATTGTGAAATCAGAGATGACCAAACACCTCCCTCTATCCCTTTTTAAAAATACTAATCTATATTTGGAATCCTGGTATGGCGCTGTAGATTAATGCGCCAGACTGCAAAGCCATTTGAACTACACGATTGGTGGTTCAAACTCACCAGTCGCTCCTTGGAAACCCTATACAGGATCGCTATGGGTCAGAACCAACTCAACAGCACTGAACAACAACAACAACAATCTACATTTGGGAGTATGATGCCTACATACAATAAGCACTGGACTGGGAGCCATAAGGTTATTGTTTCAAGTCTACCAGCTGCTCCATGGAAGAAAGATGTGCCTTTCTGTTCCCTAGAAGATTTAAAGCTTCAGAAACCCTATATAAAGTCACTGTGAATCAGAACCAACTAGGAAGCATTTGGAACAGTAACAATCTTTATTTATCTATGCTGTTCTAAAAATTATTTGTAACATATTTTTTACAGAAGAATTACAGATAATGAATGGAATATTCTCTCTCGGAGGTGAGTCCTCTCAACCCATTGAGGGTCTGTTCTGTTGAAAAACTTATTTTCAAAGAATAAGTAGGAAAACGGAAGCATGGTAAGTTTATGATGGAATAATCAAACAAACATTACTTTATCCAATGTTAACATCATCAGCATTGTTATCATATAAACCCTAATATAAACTGATGAAATGAATGCTTCAATTCAATAATATTCTTAAAAACAACAACAACACTATAATCCCAGTCTAACCAGGAGAAAAACAACAGACAAATCCAGACTCAAGTATTCCACAGCCCACTAAGGCACAACTCCCAAAAATGTCAAAGTCATGAAAGATGAGGAAAGGCAAAGATATTATAGATCAAAAGAGATTGCGAAGGCCTGATATCTACCTGCAGTATGGCATCCTAAACTGGATCCCAGAATAGAAGGATGACACTGTTAAAAATAAAGAGCTGACTTCAAACAGTTTGGAGTTTAGCTAATACGAATGTACCAATATCAGTTTCTAACAAATGTAGTTTTAACCAATGACAGAAATGTAAAATGTTAACAAATGTTAGCTTTCTATATTAACTTTATAGCTTTTTTATAAATAAAAAAATATTTCAAATAAAAACTTTATTGAAACATATATTTGTGGATATAATTTTAAATATAAGGAAATAATTCAACAATAATTCCTATTCAGTTTTCTAAAGCTATATAGAAAGTTGTCAAGGACTTCCTTTTATGTGAGGATATTCATGGAAACAAATGACATATGAGATTAGGCAAATTCATTGCACGAGACCTCTTTAAAATGTTCAAGAGCAAAGATATCCGTTTGAGATCTATGGTGTACCTCATCCAAGCCATGGTATTTTCAGTAGCCTTTCATATGCGTGTGAAAGTTGAACAATGAATAAGGAAGACCAGAGAAGAATTGAAGCATTTAAATTTGGGTATTGGAGAATAATATTAAAAGTACCATGGACTGGCAAAAGGTGTGTTGGAAAACCAAATGTGTGTTGGAAAAGTACAACCAAAGTTCTCCTTAAAAGCCAGGATAGCAAGAGTTTGTCTCTCACATTTCTGACACATTATCAGGAGGGACCAGTCCCTAGAGAAGGGCATCATCTTGCTAAAGTGGAGGGTCAGCAAAAATGAGGAAGACCCCCAATGAGATGCACTGACACAGTGGCAGCAGCAGTGGGCTCAAGCATAACAATTGTGAGGATTGCACAGAATTGGGCAGTGTTTCATTCTGTTATGCACAGGATCACTATGAGTCAGTACTGACTAGACAGCACCTAAAGACAACAACATTAGAAAGTCTTAAATGTTCTATGCATATTGTTTTTAAAATAATATCGTTAACTTGTTAAGTGCTGTCTAGTTGGTTCTGACTTATAATGACATTGCATATGATTTCTGAGGAGTGGTTGGTAGCTTTGAACCAGCTAACTTGTGGTTTAAACCAACCTTAGTGTCCAGTGCTTATCCTCCAGTGCCACACCAGAACTCCAAAATAATAATAAAACCATATACATGAATAGCTGTATGATTAATTTGGGAAGCAGTTTACTAATAATGATATAGTCCATAGTGAGCTAATAGAAATCCTAGACAGCGATGACCAAGTTCTTATTTGAATATTTCAAGTCAAGATCAGTAATTAAACTATTTTTCATGTCATACCAAATGATGCAGTTTAAAAGATAATATAATTGACTGCTGGTGTGGTACTGAAGGATCACCACTAGACTGTTAACCACAAAGTTATCAGTTCAAAACCACCAGCTGCTCCTCAGAAACCCTATACAGGGTCACTATGAGGCGGAACCAACTTGATGGAACTTACCAACAATAACATAATGTGGCGCTGTGGGATACTGCAATGTCCATTTGAATCGCAAGGTTGGCAGTTCAAATTCACCAGCTGCTCCTAGGAAAGCTATACTGGGTAGCTATAAGTAGGAACTGACTGGATGGTACTTAGCAACAACATACATTTTCTTTTAAATATCTTCCCCAAAATATCTGATTTATCCAAATTGCCATATCTAATTAATCACAGGAAATTTAACATAATACTAAACACAGAATGTCTTTTCTAGTAGTCAAGAAACTCAGAAGCATGTGTTACTCTATGCGACTGACACAAACATTTTATATTGTTTATTTATGTAGTATTTGTTTGTATTCATTACAGTTTATAAAATTAATGTGAAATCTGTACTACTAACCCTTTTATTTTTTAAATTTTCATCTCTTTTTCTTCACAATAATAGGTGTTTCTTTAGGTTTTTCTACACATGACAATAAGTCTTATGAAATTAAATAATCTATTAAAAACATTGTTTGTTCAAACATAAGCACTAGAGTAATTGCCTTGTAAATATATAACAAATGAGTTAATACTATTTAGATGCTTGGAGTTGCTATTTAAAAAATAAAACTACATGTGCTTTTATCTTAACTGATGTGAATCTTGTGTATGCCTATGCTTCAAAAAACTGCAATCTTATTCTTCTGTTGAAAAGAAATCATGAAATAATTTGCATAATTTTATCTTAAAGTTATGGAAAATTTGAACATTTCCTAAAGGCAGTGAAAAGTCTTTGAAAATATAGGGAAGTATTGAATTTCAATTCAATTTTAGCATATTCTTCCACATTCAGTGCATATAAGCACAAAGTGCTCAGTCTGATATATCTTGTTATGTATGTTCTAGCTTTCATAGTAGTTGTCTGTCTCCTTCAGATGTTTCTTTCTGTAAGCACAGAAATCCCATTGCTTTGAATTCCTGTTAAAAGCAAGTCTTGAACTTCAGAATATCTCTAATTTCCATTCATTTTCATTTCCTCATTTACTAACACCTAAATTTAAATCTTTCGTTTCCCCACATCATCATATATACTGTCAAGCCAACCTCATAAAAACAATTTAAGAATTCCACAGCTATTTAAAACACCATCAGCCAATGATGGAAAGACCTCTAGCCACAGTCAAGTAACCCATATGCAGGTTCTAATTCTGATTTTAGTTTTTTAAAAATCATGTTTCTTTTAAGTGCTTTCAAGTTAGTTCTGACTCATAGTGACGCAGTATAAGGTTCCCAAGAAGCAGCTGTTGGGTTTGAACCACTGACCTTATGGTTAGGAGAGCTGCTGGGTTTGAACCACAGATACTGTGGTTAGCAGCCCAGTGCTTACCCTGTAGCACCTCACCAGAGCTCCTTTTTAGCAGTAGCATTGGTAAAATCCTTTTGCCCATATCCAGTTAGAAAAGGGAAAGAATGAGTCAATTGCTACTTAAATTTTCTCCCTGCTCTAAAAAGAAGTCAGCCTAAAATGTCAAGTGTAAATAACCCACTGTTTCTGATCAAAATATATTTTACATTCTGATGAAGATTTCTACAACAGTAACTATGGACTGAGGTTGCAATTAATATACTGTTAATAATGTATGTGTGTGTTAGTCAGTGAGTTTAACTCAGCCTCTTTATGCAGTCAATTCTTTATGCTAAATATAGAAGATAAATTCATGTAGTTTTAGTTTACTAAGTTTTAAACATCTGGATGATATTACATTTTATCAATTTTTTTCATATTATTCATATAAACAGAACTAGTAGATCACCACTGGCACTTATTTAAACATACAAGTTGTTGTATTATTTGTATGGAAAACTAATTTCTGTAGCAATACTTTGGTTTTTAAATAGAGAAATAATTTCAACTTTTCACTTTATAAATATGCCTACAGAGACAAAACATTGCATCAATTTTATTTTATTTTTTAATTTTTTTGAGAAAAAGGAAAGGTCTAAGTTCATTAAATACAATTTAAATGATAAAAGCAATGGTTTAACCAGTCATCTAGATAATTAAAACTAGATAATATGCCATTAAAATTAGGAGAATGGAGAGCAACTAAATAATCTTATCCTCATGCATCAATAAAATCCAGTGGAAAATTACTCAAATTCCAGACTCACTTTATCTGTAAAAATGTGCTTTAAAAACCTGCCTAGCATATTATGAGGTGTAATTTACCTAACCATTTTGTTTAACTAACTGTTTTTGTTACATAGGGCATATTAAATTAGTATTGCACTTTATCTCCATTTCATTAAACTGCTGTAATGATTTGAATTTGCTACAGATTTCAAAGGAAAATACAAACCATTAGAAAACCATATACTTTAATCACTCAATTTGAATAGGTATACAGCCAAATTAATGCACCATAATTGTTCTTTATTTGTATTAAATAAAGGATACATAATTTTGAGGATTTGCAATACCTGTTATCTGAAAAAATTACATTATAAAATACTGATAAAATAAAGGAATTATAAAAAGAAGGGCCTTACCCAGAATCATGATAATAATGTGTAATGAATGGGGTGGGGAATTAGCTCACTCCTCTCCACCTAAATAAATAGAGAGGGGAAAATGGTCAGTCTACTATGAGATACAATAAGAATCTGATTAGCTATTATAAGTTTTTAATTATGTAATGTAAACCAAAATATGATATGCTAGAAACATCTTTACTTGTGATTTATTGGCTATGTAAAAGCTTTCAAATGTGTGGATCATGACAAGTTATGGACATTTCAAAGAATGGATATTCCAGAACACTTAATTGTGCTCATAAGGAATTTGTACATAGACCATAGGCTATGCACAGAACATAATGACGAACAGAACAAGGTTTAAAATCAGGAAAGGTGTGTACCAGGTTCATTTTCTTTCACTATACTTATTCAGTTTGTATGCTGAACAAATAATCTGAGAAGCTGAACTGTATACAGAAGAATAATCTGAGAAGCTGGACTGTGTGACGTGGAATCAGGATTAGAGTAATACTCATATCCTGCAATATGCAGATGATACAACCTTGCTTGCTGTAAGTGAAGAAGACTTGAAATACTGACTAGGAAGGTCTAAGACAATAGTCTTCAGTATGGGTTGCACTTCAATGTAAACAAAACAAAAATCTTCACCACTAGGCCAATAAGTAACATCATGATAAAGGGAAAAAAGATTGACGTTCTAAAACATTTTGTTTTGCTTGGGTCTACTACCAACATTCATGGATTCAACAATCTAGAAATTAAATGACTTATTACATTAGGCAAATCTGTTGCACAAGACCTCTTTAAAGTGTTTAGGAACAAAGATTTCAGTCTGACAACTAAAGTGCACCTAACGAAGCCATGGTATTTCCTGTAGCCTCATATGCATATGAGAATTGGCCAAAGAATAAGGAATAAAATAGAAGAATTGATACATTTGAATGGTGTACGATAAGAATATTGAAAATACCATAGTACTAAAATCATGTGGAAGTCATGTCTGACTACCCCTGGCTTTACAAGAAGGAAAGAGAATCAAACTCAAAATGCACAATAAAAACCTTACATTAAAAAAAAAATGTCATATTTAAAAAGACAAAGTGTAGTATTATAATAAATTGTGCAATCACCTGGAGTTAGAATGCCAAAAGGGAAAAACATGCTTAACATTTGTCAAGCTTAAAGAACTGGAGGGAAATTCAAGCCTGAACTTGTAGTATTGAAGAATTCTATGGGCAAAATATTGACTGACAGAGGAAGCGTCAGAGGAAAATGGAAGGAGTAACTCTACCAAAAAGAATTTTCAATGTACAACACCTGGAGGAGTCCTGGTGTGGCACTGTAGAATAAGTACCGGACTTGGACCACAAAGTCAGAATTTCACCCACCAGCAGCCTCTGAGAAACCCTATACAGGGCCACTGTGAGTCAGAATCGACTCGATAGCACCTAACAATGGCACAACAATTGGAAGCATTCACTTATCTATTACAAGAAATTTGGAAAATAACTACTTGACCAACTTATTGGAAGAGATCATATTTATGTCCAGTCCAAAGAAAAGTGACCCCATTAATGCACAAATCATGGAACAGTAACAATAATATTACATACAAGTAAAACTTTGCTGTAGAAAATTCAAAAACGGTTGCAGCAATACATCAACAGGGAGCTAAAAGAAATGCAAACTAGATTCATAAGAGAATATGAAATCAGAGTTATTGCTGCCATCAGATAGATCTTGGCTAAAAGCAGAGAATACAAGAAAGATGTGCATTTGTTCTTTATTGACTATGCAAAAGCATTTGACTCTTACAGATAATATTGAGAAAAATGGGTATACCAGAACACTTACGTGTGCTCATGATCTATATTATTTACATAGACCAAAAGATAGAACAAGGTATGTGCCAAGGTTGCATCCTTTCACCACATTTACTCAATCTGTTTTCTGAGTAAGTAATCCAAGAAGCTGGATTATATGAAGAAGAACTTGACATTAGGAAGGAAGACTCATTAATAACCTGGATTATGCAGATGGCACAACCTTGTCTTTTGGAAGCCAAGTGGACTTGAAATACTTACTGATGAAGATCAACTATAATCTTCAGGACAGATTGCTCTTCAATGTAAAGAACATGAAAATCCTCAAAATTGAACCAACAAATAACATCATGGAAAAGAAAGAAAAATTAAAGTTGTCAGACTCTATTTAACTTGGATTCACAATCAATGCTCATGGAAATAGAAGTAAAGAAATTGAGTGATTTCTTTAAGACTAAAGACTTCTGAAAAGTGTTCAAAAACAAAGACACCAATTAGGACTGAGGTGTCCCATGATACAAACCATGTTATTTTTAATTGCCACATATGCATGTGACAATGAATAAAGAAGACAATAGAAGAATCCACGCATTTGAATTATGGTGTTGGAGGAGAATAACAAAAGAACATGGACTGCCTGAAGAACAAACTATTCTGTCTTGGAAGAAGTACAGCAAAATGCCCCTTAGAAGTGAGGATGGCGAGACTTGGTCACTCATTATTTGGACATGTTATCAGGAGGGATCAGTCCTTGAAAAAGGACATCATGCTTGGTAAAGTGTAGGACCAGGGAAAAAGTGGAAGACCCCAAATGAGATGGATTGACACAGTGACAGCAGTAATGGCCTGAAACATGCCAACAATTGTGAGAATGGCAAAGAACTCGTCATTGTTTCATTCTGTTTTGCACAGGGTTGCTATGATTTGAAACTGGCTTAAAGGCACTTAACAACATGGAGTTCTACTACGGTGCTATAAGGTAAGTACTCAACTGCTAGGTCAGTTTGAACTGCAAGGCTGGTGGTTCAAACTCTCCAGTTGCTCTTCGGGAACCCTGTACAGTGCCACTATGAGTCAGAATCAACTCAAAGGCACTTAACAACAACATAGCTCAGGTAAATAATATAAGTAACTTTTCCTTCTCATTTTTACTTCTTTCACAACAACTCATGTCATTTTGTGAAACTGACTGCCTTACTATTTTCAACCACTGAAGAACTCTGCACTATTTTTGTCCTACACCTCAGCACTGCAAATCCAAGTTAATGAACAACTTGAAGTCTTGCTCAAATATTTATTCTCAGTTAGACATACTCAGATAACCAAATTTAAAAATCACTTTTTAATGCCAAATATTTCCTTTTTCTTTTACGATGATAAATATATAATGTGTCAAAGTACAAGACATTTTAATAATATTCAAATATGCAATACAGGGACATTAATTTAAGTATTTAGTCATGTTGCACAATCACCATACTTAATTTTCCAAAATTATACCATCCTTAACAGAAGCTCAGGGGAAAGAAAAATTCAGTGCTATATTTTCTATATCACTGGTCCTGCTTTATTATTTTTATTATATGGCACTCTTTATACTTCAATATGTCATGGAATTATTTATTATTTTCATTGTTCATTATCTGTCTCTGTTGCTGGAAAATAAGTTCACCAAGTGCAACAATCTTTCAACTTTATTTGCTCATATATTCTGAAAATTAAAATTTGTGGTACAGTTTTTGTTGTTAGAAGCCATAAAGTTGGTTCCAATTCATATAGACCTTATACACAGTAGAACAAAACACTGTCGGATCCTGCACCAACCTCACAATTATTAAGCTTGAGTCCATTGCTGCCAATCCATCTCCTTGGGGATTTTCTCCTTTTTCACTGACCAAGCATGATGTCCTTATCCAGGGGATGGTCCCTCCTAACAATATGTTTGAAGTATGAGAGATGAAGTCTCACCAAACTGGCTGACTATACTTCTTCCAAGACAGATTTATTTGTTCTTCTACAAGTCCATGGTCCTTCTAATAGTCTTCTCCAACACCAAAACTCTAATGCATCAGTTCTTCTATGGTTTCCCGTATTCATTGTCCAACATTAATATGCATATAAGGTATTGAAAAAACAATGGCTTGAGTCAGGCACACATTAGTCCTCAAAGTGGTATCTTTGCTCTTAAAATTTTAAAGAAGATTTGTACAGCAATGTTGTCTAATGCGATACATCATTTGATTTCTTGTCTACTGTATCTGTGAGAATTGGATCCAAGTAAAATTAGGTCTTTGACAACTTCAAACTTTTCTCCATTTATCATGTTATTTATTGATCCAGTGATGAGGATTTTTGTTTTCTTTACATTGAGGTGCAATCCATATTGAAAACTGTGATCTTTAATCTTATCAGTAAGTATTTTAAGTTCTCTTCATTTTCAGCAAGGAAGGTTGCATCATCTGCATATCACAGGATGCTAATAAGGCTTCCTCCAATCCAAATGCCACATTATTCTTCATAAAATCCAGCTTCTCAGATTATTTGCTCAGCATGTAAATTAAACAAGTGTGATGAAAGACCACAACACTGGCATACCCTTTTACTGATTTTAAATGATTCAAATTCCCCTTGTTCTGTTTGAATGACTACCTCTTTGTCTATATACAGGTTACTCATGATCACAATTAAGTGTTCAGATTCTCTGGAATGTTGTCCATAGCTTGTCATGATCCAACTATCAAAAAGCCTTTGCATAGTCAATAAAGCAAAGGTAAATATAATTTTGGTTTTATCTGCTTTAAGCCAAATCCATCTGACCTCAGCAATGAATGATATCCTTTATTCTGTGCTCTCATCTGAATCCAGCTTGAAACTCTGGCAGTTCCCTATCAATGTATTGTTGCAGCCATTTTTGCATTATCTTCAGAAAAACCTTACTTGCATATGATATTAATGATATTGCCCCATGATTTCTACATTCCTCACTTTGGTATAGGTACAAATAAGGATCTCTTCCCATCAGTAGGCCAAGGAGCTGTCTACCAAATGCCTTTAGTGCACCATGGACTTCTTCTTTCAGTACCATTGACTCTTAATCATATGTTATCTCTTAAAATTGTTAAATATAAAAATTCTAGGAATCCTCCATATACGGATATATAGATGATACAACCTTGTTGCTTGAAAGGAAAAGGGACCACCCTATGTACTGCAAATTGAAGATCATTCATTACTGCCCACTAGTGCTTGAAGTGCAAAGAGGTCAGTTTGAGTACTAAGGTGTGCCTGGCTTAAGCCATGGTATTTTGAATAACCTCATATGCAGATGAAAGTTGGCCAATAAATAAGGAAGACCATAGAAGAATTGATGAAGTTGAATAATGGTGTTGGAGGAGAATATTAAAAGTACCATGGACTGAAAAAAGGATACACCAATCTGTGTTGGAAGAAGTGTAGCCAGAATATTCCTTGGAAGCCATGATGGTCAGACTTTGTCTCTCATACTTCAGACATATTATCAGGAAGGACTAGTCATTGGAAAAGGATAAATCATGTTTGATAAAGTGGAAGATCAGAGAGAATTAAGAAACCCCCCATCAAGATAGATTGGCACACACCCACACACAAAGGTAGATTGGCACAGTGGCAGCATTAATGGGCTCAAATGTAGCAACGATTGTGAGATTGGCACAAGAGCTGGCAGTGTTTCATTCTGCTGTGCATAGGGTCTTTATGAGCCAGTACCGAATTGATGGCACTTAACAACAACAACAAAGTACTTCTCTATATAGTAAAAATACTTACTAGTGAAGATCACTATGGATTGTACCCAGTGGCTCACCTCTCTCTGGAATGGGCACAGATATGAACTCCTTCCAATTAGTTGACTATATAGCTGTCTTGTGAATTTCTTGGCATAGATGTGTGAGTGCCTCTAGTCCTGCATCAGTTTGTTGAAATATTTCAGTTTATATTCCATTAATTCCCAGAGTCTTATTCTTTGCCAATGCCTTCAGTGCACCTTGGACTTCATCCTTTAATCGAGAGTGACTCTAGATTTTATGTTATCTCTTGAAATGATTAAATATACACCAGTTATTCTTGTTACAGTATCTGTGTACTCTTTCCATCATCTTTTGATACTTTCCTCATCCTTAGATAGTTTGCTCATAAAATCCGTAAGTGTTGCAAGGCAAGGCTTTTATTATCTCTTCAGTTCTTTCAGCTTAAGAAATACTGAGCATGTTCTTACCTTTTGGTTTTCTAACTCCAGGTCTTTTCACGTTTCATTTTAATACTTGACTTAGTCCTCTCGAGCTGCCCTTTGAAATTTTCTGTTCAGCAGTTTTACTTCCTCATTTGTTTTAGCATCTCTATACTTGAGAGCAAGTTTCAGTCTCTTGGGACATCCTTTTTGGTTTTTTCATTCTTTCAAGTCTTCTTAATGACCTTTTGCTTTTTTCCTGTATGGTGTTCTTGATGTCATCCCACAAATCTTCTTCACTAGTATCTAATGTATCAAATCTATTCTTGAAATCATCTTTAAATTCTGGTGAGATGCGTTAATGGTTAATTTTTGGTCTTGTTTTAATTTTCTTCAGGCTCAGTTCAAACTTGCATATCAGTAATTTGGTGATCTGTTCCACAGTTGGCCTCTAGCCTGGTTTTGGCTGATGATATGGAGATTTTCCACTGTCTTTTCCCACAGATGTAGTAAAATTGATTTCTGTGTATTCCATCTGTTGAGGTTATGTGTATACTCACCATTTGTGTTGTTTAAAAAAGGTATTTGCAGCGAAGAAGTCATTGCTCTCACCAAATTCTATCATTTGATCTTCAGCAAAATTTCTAGCACCAAGGCCATATTTTCTAACTACTGACCTTTCCTCTTTGTTTCCAACCTCTGCATTCCAATCACCAATAATCATCAATACATCTAGAGTGCATGTGTGATCAGATTCACATTGAAGAAGCTGGTAGAGTTCTTCAATTTCATCATCATTGGCTTTAGTAGTTTGTGCATAGATTTGAATAAAAGTGGTAAAAATTGGTTTTACTTGCAGTCATATGGGTATTTTTCGATCACAGACAGCAATACACTTCAAGATAGATCTTGAAATGTTCCTTTGATAATGAATGTGATACCATTCCTCTTTAATTTTTCATTCCCAGCATCATAAACCATGTGACTGTCAGATTCAAAATGGCCAATACTTGTCAATTTCAACTCGCTAATGCCTAGAATACTAATCTTTATGGGTTCCATTTAGGTGTTTTCTGTGTTTTTAAAAAAATTGTTGTTGTTGTTGTTAAGTGCTGTAGAGTCGATTCCGACCCACAGCAAAAAGACAAGCTAAACAATCATTAAACACAAGTATTCAACAGCCTTCCACAGGGGGACAGAAAAGGCTGGTGCAGCACAATCATAGCTACCTGTTTCATGCATTTGTTGTTACTGCTGTTCAGTGCCTTCGAGTTGATTCTGACCCACAGTGACCCTATATAGGGTTTCCAAGGAGCAGCTGGTGAGCCTGAACCACTGACCTTGCAGTTTAAACGACTTTGCTGTCAGACTCATTAGCTCATAGCGCCACACTTGTGCTTTATTGACAATGCAAACGCATTCAACTGCGTGGGTCATAACAAACTCTAGATAACATTAGGAAGAATGGGTATTTTATAACACTTCACTATGTTCATGAGGAACCTGTTCTCAGTACAGAAATTTCCACTGAGTTCCCACAAGACCCCCACTATTGCCCAAATTATAGGAAGACTGTGACAGTAACTTGTCCAGGATTAGACCCCAAAGAGTCAACCCTCTTCATCACTTATCTGCAATATACTGCAAGATACTATTATCATCCACATGTTAATGCACTGGACCGCACGGTCCTTTTTAACTGCAGGATCAGCAGTTCAAATTCACAAGCCGTACCTCACAAACCCTATACCGACTCGACGGCACGCGAAAACAACAATATAGGATTTAACGCAGTAAGCCAGTTACACCGAGGTTGAGTCTATGTACCTATACCTCAGAGACACAGGAAAGCTCTAAGGCAAATATTCATTAGACTCACGTCTGAATAGCATGTTTACAGCAAGTTTTACTTTAAATCTTTGTGCTTTGCCTCGTTTTCAAAATATCTGTAAAGACAAGATGTTTCTTTTGCGATCAGAAAACAAAGCCTATATGGTAGGCTCTTCCCTTTGCATCTCACCTCACGTGCAGGGCCTCTTTACATTTCCAAAAGGATTTGACCTTGTAACATTAACAAAAGAGAGACTTTTTCAGTCACTGCTAAAACATCAAACCATTTAAGGGAGTGTGGTGGCTCTGTACGATAAGCACTGGATTGCGAACTACAAGGTAGGCAACTAGTTCGAGCCTACCAGCCACTTCGTGGGAGAACGATGAGGCTTTCTGCTCCGGTTAACATTCACAGACTTGGAAACCCTATACAGCGTTGCTGAGTCAGAACCAATTCCCCAGCAAACAACATCAACAACAGTAAAGGTTAGAGGAGGGCAGCATTCACCACTACTCCGACAAATGTCTTGCGGGAGACTTTTCTTGCTATATTTCATACAGAATTATTCATGAAACAAAAAGAAAAGCCAAACAATGATTAAACACAAGTATCCAACAACCTTCCACAGAGGGAAAGAAAACGTCGGTGCACTGCAATCATAGCTACCTGTTTCATGCATTGTTGTTATTACTGTTCAGTGCCTTCGAGTTGATTCCCACCCATACCGACTCTGTATAATGTTTACAAGGAGCAGCTGGTGCGCTTGAGCCATCGACCTTGCAGTTCAAACGACTTTGCTGTCTGAAGCTTTACCCCACAGCACCACACCAGGACTCCGTTACCTTTCCTGTAAATCCGTCGGCTGACCACGATGATGGTCACAATGTCATCATGTCTTCTAAACGGATCTGGGTTGAAATCAGTCGGGTCTACAGCATTCGGAATGACATGAAGGGCACTATTTTGGGGTTCAGTGGGGCTCTGAGTACCGTGTTCTCCTTACTAGAGATACACATGATGTGGTTCGTTTCGCAGAAAGAAGTTCGCAGGTTAGAAGCTTATTGGTTGTGCCCTTGTTCGATCAGGCACTGAGAGAGCTGGGAAATGTGGTTTTCCACGCGTCCCATG
This sequence comes from Chrysochloris asiatica, assembly GCF_000296735.1. Lineage (NCBI taxonomy): Eukaryota > Metazoa > Chordata > Mammalia > Afrosoricida > Chrysochloridae > Chrysochloris > Chrysochloris asiatica. The sequence continues at coordinate 2,681,888 of NW_006408535.1, forward strand.
TTGGGACAGAAAATGTCAGACACCTTACATACAGTATAAGAGGAGCTCTGGAAGCGTAGTGGTTACGAATCGGGCTGCTAACCTGAAGGTCGGCAGTTCGAAACCACCAGCGGTTCCGCGGGAGAAAGATGAGGTTTTCTGCTCCCGTAAAGATTTACAGCCTCAGAAACCCTTTGCAGGGTCACTATGAGTGGGAACCGACTCCACGGTACTTAACAACAACAAGATACATACAGTATGGCTTCGAGTTCTGGACAGGGAAAATACTTTGCAGTGCTGGTGCAAGCGAGTGCAGCTGCGGAAAGCGGGTTAAGTTCTTCTCCTCCAGAGGCCATCTGGATAACCTAGTCAGCCGCCACTGCCTGGGAGCCCCACAGCCACTTAAGGCTGGACCTCTAGCAGCTGCAGCTGGAGGCCCGCCCAGCCAATCACAAAGTAACGTTAAATCACCGCGCTGGCGAGTACGCCAAGACGTTCCAAGACGTTCCGTAAGACCTATTTTGTCTGCATTGGAAGCAGTACCCCTCAGTTTAACTTTTTAAATAAATTTCTGGCTTTTCGAGCTTCTCGGAAACAGCCTGGTTGTCTTCCCATTTGATTTTTGGCAGCTTGAAATTTTCCTAAATTCATTATTTGGACGTTTCATATTCCGATTATTGATGGATGTTACAGTTGTTTCTCCTCATTTTGAGTTATACCCAGTCAGCAAATGAATACTTTACTACATTTGCTTCTTCATGGTTAACTCTACTTTGAGGAGCAGCTCTTCACTAGTCTTATTTTGAGTGCCTTCCAACTTGAGGGGCTTATCTTCCATCTCTCAATCTGACAATATTCTGGTGGTCATCATATTTCAATATTCAATATTCTGTTGCTGTTTGACAGTGCTCCACCATTACTCATAAGCATTTCAATAGTTAAACTTTCGGAAGTATTCCACTTCTCCTTCTAGTCTGTTTAGTCTGGAAGTTCAGCTGATACCTTCCATCATGGGTGTACTATGCTGATACTTCAAATACCAGTGGCATAGCTTCTAGCATCACAGCAAGACACAAGCCACTACAGTACAACAAACTGACAGACGAGTGGTAGAGAGGAACGATTGGTAGTTGGAAAAGGTGGCCTTAGTGATAGAAAGAATGCTGGAGATCATATGACAAGAGTTTTGCAAGGCCAACCACTTATTCATTGCAAATAGCATTTTCAACAACATAAAAGGTGTCTATGAACATGGACTTCACCAGATGAAAAACACAAGAATCAAATCAATTACATCTGATTGAAGAGATAATCAAGAACTCAGTATCATCAATCAAAATGAAGCTACCGGCGGACTGCAGACCAGACCATCAATTATTCATATGCACGTTCAGGCTGAAGCTGAAGAAAATTAATACTAGTGTTGTTGTTGTTGTTATGTGCTGTGAAGTTAGTTCCGACTCATAGCGACCCTGTACAGTGTTTCCAAGGCTGTAAATCTTCACTGGAGCAAAAAGACTCATCTTTCTCCCACCAAAGAGCTGGTAGTTTTGAACTGTTGACCCTGAGGTTAGCAGATTCGTAACCACTATGTAAATATGACCTTTTATAAATCCCACTGAAAACTAGAGACCATCTCAAGAACAACTTTGATGCATTAGACACTAATCATGACTAAAAACCAGAAGTTGTAGGATGATACCAAGATACATTGAGAAAGGAAAGGGCAAAACAGATGTTGGGAGAGACTTGGAAAATTGCTCCTGAGCATAGGGAAACTAAAGCAACTGGAAGAAATAAGGGCTTAACAAACATAAATAGTGACTGGGATTGTGATCATTGTGAAGCATAGTGTGATTTGTTTGAAGTGGAACTGGTGATCTGCTTTGTGAACCTTCACTCAATTCATGACAAAAAGTAATAAACAAAAACAAAATTTGCCTATAATTCCAACACACATAGAAAGCTACTGTTAAGGTTGTAAAATATATTAGATTGTATTTTGCACATATTTTGTATGTTTTTTCACTTAAACAATGAACAATTTTATAGCAATTTTTTTTTTTCAGAAATGCTTAATTTTTTAGAATATACTATTCTTTTGAGTTGGAAATGGTTCTATGACACACAAAATCCGTTTACTCTCATACCAGTTGCCAACAAGTTCATTCTGACTCATGATGACCCCATGTGTTACAGAGTAGGACTGCTCCATAGGATATTCTTGGCTGCTGTTTTTGTTTTATTTTTTTAAATTTCTTGTGCAGTGAGTGAGTTATGGAGTGGATTGGCAGTTTTGCATTGAGCAAATTTTACATGTTTCATTTCAAGGATTACAATTCCCTCAATGTAATATCACTTATCCCACTTCCTCCTTATGTTCCTTGTTGCCTTTTTTCCCCCTCCCCCAACCCTTCTGAACTTCGTCCTTGAATAAATGCTATCCTTTTGATCTCAAGTGGTTGATCATTGCTTGGCGTGCCTTCCTCACTCATGTTGTCTGCCCTATATCCCTATCTACTGCTTTTCTGAAATGTGAGACATGGGCGTGAGTTCAGTTTCAATGTTATGAGTTCTACCAGCTTGTATCTGCCAGTAAGTCTGGTCTTTTTTTTTTTTTCATGATTTTGAGATTTGTTCCACATTTTCTCCCACTCTATCCAAATTCTAATGTGATCCCTATCTGAACAGTTGATAGTGGCAACTGGGTAGTTTCTTCTGTTCTCAGGGTTGTGTTCTTGTGTTCCATTAGTCCATTGGGCAAATTGTTTCCAAGTGTCTTCAATTTTCATCACTTTTCCTTCCACCAAACAGAAGGAGACCAGTAGTTGTACTTCAGCTGATGCTCAGGAGCTTTTAAGATACTTCTTACCAAAGTAGGCTGTAGATCATTGCTTTATGGACTGTTATCAGCTGTAATCTTTTACTGTGTGGTTTTTGTTATGTGCTGTTGATTCAGTTTTAACTCACATCAAAAATATTTACTATTTGTAAATATATTTATTGATTGGATTCTTAGAAATAAAATATCTGAAAAATTTTTAAAATTCTCTAATCCTGTAATCTATTAATTGTATTAAGTGTCAAGGAGAAAAGAGTTTCCATAAATCAAGATTAAACGTGAGTCCTGATGTGGTATTGTGGGCTACTGTTCTGGACTGCAAGGGCAGTTTGAACCTCAGGGTCACTATGAGACAGAACTGACTCTGTGGCATTGAACAACAACTTGTTGCCGGAAATCCTACAGCCAAAGTCCTGAGGAATGTGAAGCCTTCACTTTTCCTTGCTTGAGCAATTGCAAAGATGTGTCAGACATGCCCAGGCACATAACTGAGCAGTCACATCCTGGAACTTTCCATTAAGGCAAACCATCCAGAAAATGCTGTACTTTTATTACCTTGTGAGAAATTTTACAGGCTGGGCTGGTTTACCTAGTACCCTAGGCAAACTTTTTAAGGACAAGCTGAGGCAAAGAAGACTGCTAATCCCTGAGAGGAGTTTGAACCACGGCCCCAAAGAACCACACATGTTCAACGTCCCAAAATAAGTCGGTCTGCTCCTACAAGAGGCCTTTGCAACAGAATCCATCTTGAAGAAATACTACACATGTGAGGTGGGGCTTGAGGTCAGACTAGGCAGAAAGGCTGTACAAACCCTCCTCAGCAAAATTTCAGAAAACCAGATGAAACAGATTCAAAGGGTAGTCTCAGAATTCTGAACTTCAGATAAAGGAATTCATAAGTGGATCGCATGCTTACCAGGAGAAAGCTTTGGAACAGAAGCAATAAAAGAGGTGTCTTCCAATATGGGATAGCCAACGTGTCTCATTACAACCATTTTGAATGGGAGTGGGCCAAGTGAGTACACTCCCATTATAGAAACCTAAAGAGTTCTGGTAGCGTAGTGGTTAGGAATAGGGCTGCGAACCTTAAGGTCAGCAGTTCGAAACTACCAGACGCTCCACGGGAGAAAGATGAGGCTTTCTACTCCCGTGAGGATTTACACCCTCGGAAACCCTGTACAGGGTCGCTATGGGTTGGAACCGACTCGAAGGCACTTAACAACAACTAGCAATTTGCAGAGATACAGATGTGATTTTTTTCTGTCTTTAGTCTCATTTTCCTTTTCTTCTATTTTTCTTTCTACTCACTTCTCTGGTGACCCTTTAGAAGTGGAACTAGTGCCAGTAGACACCCCCAGGGAAGGTTCTGTTATACAAGGAATGTTCTGCTGCAGGAGCGTGAAGGGTTCTGTGGCCAGATTATGGAAGGTTCTGTAGCCAGTGCACAGAGGTTTCTACAGCATGTCCAGAGGTTTCTGTGGCCAGCGCCCACATGGAAGGTTCTGCCACTGATGCCTGGAGGGTTCAGAAGCTGGCAACCAGAAATTTCTGAGGCTGACACCTGCAAGGACAATTCTGCAGCCTATGTACCCATGGAGGGTTCTGTAGCCTGTTGGTGGAAAGTTCTGAAGTCAACACAGAGGGTTCTGTAGCCCTTGCAGAGGGTTCTGTGGCCCTTGGAGACGGTTCTGAGGCATGCAGACTGCTGGGCGCAAAATGGAAACGGGAGGAGACAACAGTAAGTGCCTGCACCTGCAATCTCTTCCAAACTAGGTCTGGTCAGCCCTGGGCTGGTTCTCCTAGAAGAAACAGCAAAGCCGAGTTGAGGGGAAGGGGAAAATAAGACAAAAAGAAAAACTGGTGTTAGACTAGAGAGGTACATCAGCAACATCGGGAAATTTCCCCCGTGTATTTGAAGACAAGAGCCCACTAGGTGGTGCTAGAGATGTAGTCTAGTTTTG
>NW_006408535.1:2687264-2741629 GCF_000296735.1 Chrysochloris asiatica
TTTTTTCTCTCTGTATGCTATTATGACTTCTGTTTCTAGTCTTGTTCTTTGGGGCTCCTTCTATCTTGTGGGAGCTCTTGCACACCTTGCCTCACTGGAAAAGAGACAGCAACTGCAACCATATAGCCAAGCTGACATTATATTATCTAAAGAGCCCCACCAATTGGACAAGAGCCAATAATAAATGCTGCACAACAAAGCAGTGTATACAACCAAGGTCTGCTAAAAATACTCTTAAGAGAGCTGTATGAGCAGTGAACATAGAAGGCTATCTCCTGATCACACCAACTAGGAGGCAACTGGGGAGTGCTTAAGAACACAGCAACATACATTCGTCTAATTGAGAAAATACAACAACATCAAAATGCCTAAAAAGCAGCAGAAACAATACAGAGTAAGTCAAACAACCAACCAAGAGGACGAGCTAGAAAATTATTTTCAGGGAGAAGAGGCTTTGGAATTACCTGAAAAAGAATTCAGGAGAATGATACTGAAGTGCATCCAAATGTTCCACAGATAGGTTGAGGAAAATAAGAAAGAAGCCAGGAAGTGCTACAGGAACAATCAAATCAAATAAATATAACATAGGAGATAATACAAAACCTGCAAAAAGAGACACAATATTAAAATATCAGAAATGGGTAAAACACTGAAAGGGCAAAGCAGTAGAATTGAAGGTAGTAAAAGCAAGAATTAATGAGCTTGAAGATAAATTGCCCAATACTGAGAAGATAGAAGAACGAGCAGAAAAAGAATGAAAAAAACCTGAAGTAAGGCTAAAAATTCATGTGGGACAACACGAATAACTTGTGTGTGATTGGAATTACCTTACAGGAGGAGACAAAGAAAAACACAGAATAGGTAGTCAAAGAGCAGCTGGAAGAAAATTTCCATGACATCATGAAGGACGAGAAGCTAAACATATAAAATCTGAACAAACCCCTTTCAGGATAGACCCCAAAAGAATATCACTAAGACATATCATAATCAACCCCTCCAAAATAAAAGGCAAGGAAAGAAACTAGGAAAAAAGAAATGCTACCTAGTGTGGTGCTTTGGATTAAGTTGCCATGCTTCAAAGCTGTTTGAACTGCAAGGTTGGTGGTTCAAGCTCACCAGGCACTCCTCAGAAACCCTATACAGGGTCACTATGGGTCAGAACCAACTTGATGGCACTTAACAACAACAACAACCTACAAAGTAAAGGCAATAAGATTAAACTCTGATTTCTCAGCAGAAACCATGCAGGGAAGAAGGGAGACATACAAAACTCTGAAAGAAGAAAACTGCCAACCAAGAACCATATTCCTGGCAGAGCTGTCAATCAAATATGATGGTGAAATCAGAACTTTGCATAATAAACAGAAATTGAGGGATCTTGTAAAAGTCAAGCCAGTTCTTAAAAACATAATAAAGTAGTTTTCTGAAATGAGAGCCAAAAAGAACAGACAAACAGAGATTGACGTAAGTGGCCACACTCCCGAGAACTCAGTCCAGACATGGAAGAGGCTAGAGCTGAACAAAACCACAGAATGAAATTAGAGGATCTAGGCTGCCAGTCTGTTATCAGGACTACTACAAAAAGCAAAACAAAGGAACAGGATTATAACAGAGATCCTGATGGTGAGGAGGTCAGGTAGATTTCAGGATAAGATAGACTGCTTTAATATAGGGAAGAAATTAATAAAGTACAGGGTAAACACAAAGAAACTTAATACATCTCTACGTCAAAGCAAGAAAATAAAAATCCAAGATTTTGAAGACAGTAAGACTATGAAGAAATTGACAAGAAAAAGCACACAAAATATGAACTCAGTACAGGAAAGTAAGCAGAACAAAGAAACTGGCAGCACCACAAAAACAAAGATTACAATGACAGCAATTAATCCATATCTATCGATAATTACACTGAATGCCAATGGATGAAGTACACCAGTCAAGAGACAGAAAGTATCAAAATGCATTTAAATAAAAGGATCCTTCAATATACTATCTACAAAAAACACACCTTACACACAAAGACAAAAATAGACTAAAAATTTTTAAATGGGAAAAATATACCAAGATAATTGGAATAAACAATGAGAAGTGGTAATATCCATGTCTGATAAAATAAATTTTAAGGAAAAAACCAGCAAAAGAGACAAAGAAGAACATTATCACATGATTAAAGGGTCAAATGAACAAGAGGACATAACCATAATAAATATCTATGCTTCCAAAGAAAGAGCCCCAAAATATAAAGAAAACCCTAATAAAATTAAAGGAAGAAATAGACAACTCTGCAATACTGGGATATTTTAATATACCCCTTTCAAAAAAGCACAGAACTACCAGAAGAAAACTCAACAATGACACAGAAGAACTAAACAATACAACCAACCAACTTAACCTCATAGATTTGTACAGAGCATTCAACCCAACAACAGCACAATACACATTCTTTTCCAGTGTACATGAAACATTCTCCAGAATACATCATGTGTTCAGCCACAAAGCAAGGCTCAATAAATTTTAAAACATCATATTAATAAAAAGCATTTTATCAGATCACTATGCTATAAAATCAGATATCAACAATAGGAAGATCAAGGATATAAACTCAAATACATGGAAACTGAATAACACCCTGCTTAAAAGCTACTGGGTAGTAAAACAAATAAGAAGTGATATTTTAAAATTCCTAGAAACAAATGAGAATGAAAACAAAACATACCAAAACCTTTAGGACACAGCAAAAGCAGTGTTGAGAGGGAATTTTATAGCAACAAATGCACACATCCAAAAAGTAGACAGATACAAAATGTAAGCATTACATCTACAATTAGAAAAAAGACCAGCAAAGCAAATCTACAGTCACCAGAAGAAAAATAAATAAATAAAGATTAGAGCAGACATAAATGATATAGAAAACATAAAAACTAAAGGAAGAATCAGAAAGTTAAGAGGCTGGATCTTTGAAAAGATTAATAAAATTGACAAACCATTGGCAGATGTAATAAATGAAAGAGGGAAAAAACACAAATAGCACACTTAAGAAACCACCTGGGTGACATCGCAACAGAACCAATGGAAATTTAGAGGATAAAAACAGAATACAATGAGAAATTGTAGTCCAATAAATTTTAAAATCTGGAGGAAATGGATACATTTCTAGAAAAGCACAACCCACCTAAAGTTTCACAGTGTTAAATAGAAAATTTGAACAGACCTATAACAGAAGAAGAAAATGATCAGGTTATCAAAAAAAAAAAACTCCCAACCAAAACAGTCCAGGCCCAGAAGGCTATACTGGTAAATTTTACCAAACATTCAGAGAAGAGATGACACCAATTCTATTCAAACTATTCCATATTATAGAAAAGGATGGGAAACTTCCAAAGACATTTTATGAAGTACCACAATCCTCATGCCAAAATCAGCGAAGGACATCACTAAAAAAGACAACTATAGACCAATGTCCCTCATGAACATAGATGCAAAAATTCTTAACAAAATCCTAGCCAAGAGAATTCAACAACACATCAAAAAGATAATACATTATGATCAAGTGGGATTCATATCAGGGATGCAAGTATGGTTCAATATCAGAAAAGCAATCAATGTAATATCCACCATATACATTTTTTTTTTTTTTTAATGAAAAGAATCTCATGAGCTTATTGATCGATGCAGAAAAGGCTTTGAGAAAATCCAATATCCATTTCCGATAAAATTGCTCAATAGAGTAGAAATTTAACAGAAATTCATCAACATAATTAAGAGCATATATACAAAACAAACAGACATCACTCTCAATGGAAAGAACTTTAAATCATTCCCTTTTCAAAGAGAAACCAGACAAGGAAGTCCTTTATCACCACTCCTATTCAATATTGTGATGGAAGTCTTACTCAGAGGTATAAGGCAAAAAAGGGAAATCAAGGACATTCAAATTGACAAAGAAGAAGTAAAACTGTATTTGTAATGTTATGATCATGTACATAAAAAATCCTAAAGGTTCAGCAAATAAATTATTGGAACTCATTGGAAAATTCATTAAAGTGGCAGGGTACAAAAATCAACATACAAAATTCAGTTGGACTCCTTTATACTTATAAAGATACCTCTGCAAAGGAAATTAGGAAAACAATACCATTTATAGTAGCTATGCAAAGGATGAAATATTTAGGAGTAAATCCAACCAGAGAAACAAAAGACCTATACAAAGAAAACGACAAATCACCGCTACAAGAAACCAAAAGTGATTTACAATAATGGAAGAGTATACCAAGTTCATGGTTAGGAAGGCTTAACATTGTGAAAATGTCAATACTTACCCAAAGCAACCTACAAATATAAAGCAATCCATATTGAGAATCCAACAACATTCGCTAAAGAAATGGGAAAAAGTGGTAATGATCACTATATGGAAGGGAAAGAGGCCTCAGATAAGCAAAGGACTGCTTAAGAGGAAGAGCAAAGTTGAAAGCCTCTCAATACCTGATTTCAAACTTTACTACACAGCCACAGTGGTCAAAAAAGCCTGATATAGGTACAATGAAAGATGTGTAGATCAGTGGAAGAAAATTGAGACCCTAGAAGTAAATCCAACACATACAGTCAACTGATCTTTGACAAAGAAACAAAATACATCAAATGGGGAAAAGATAGTCTTTTCAACAAATGGTCCTGGCAAAACTGGAAATCTATTTGTAAAAGAATTAAACAAGACCCATATCTCTCACCATATAGAAAAACTAATTCAACATGGATTAAAGATCTAAATGTATACCCCAGACCTATAGAGATCATCCATGAAAGCATAGGGAGAAAACTAAGGGCTCTAATACTTGGCATACATAGACAATCAAACATTGCAAAAAATGCACAAGCAATATAATACAAAATAGATGACTGGGACATACTAAAAATTAGAAACTTACATGCATCAGAATATTTCAACACGAGTAAAAAAGGAACCCACAGACTGGGAAAATTTTTTCTGCAATGACGTATCCGACAAAGGGATAATCACTACAATCAGTAAGAAACTACAACTTCTCTACAAGAAAAAGACAAATAACCCAATTAAAATAAGACACAAGATATGAACAGACACTTCACAAATGAAGACATTCAGGCAGTCAACAAACATATGAAGAAATGTTTACAATCATTAGCCATAGAGAGATGCAAATGAAAACAACAAAGAGATACCGTCTCACACCAGCATTAACAGTGAAGGTCAAAAAAACTGAGGACAACAAATGCTGGTGAGGGTGTGGAGAGATTGGGAACCTCCTACATTGCTGGTGGGACTGTAAAATGGTTTAACCACTTGGAAAATGGCATGACACGTCCTCAGAATATTGGAAATGGAAATACCATATGGTCCAGTAATTCTTCTATTTGGTATATATCCACAAGGAATATGAGCCTGAAAACAAGTATATATATACACACACACACACAATGTTCATCACAGTGCTATTCACAGTAACAAAAAAATGGAGACAGCCTAAGTACCCATCAATGGAAGAATGGATAAACAAAATTGGTACATACACACAATGGAATACTATGTTACTTTGAAGAAAAATAATGAAGCTGTAAAACAACACCTCATAATATGGATGAACCTTGAGGACATTATGCTGAGTGAAATTCGTTCATCATAAAAGTACAAATATTGCATAAGGCCATTATTGTAAAAGCTTAAGAAAAGATTTCCAACTTAAAAGATAAATTATTTGTTGGTTACCAGGTGTGGGAGGGAGGATTCAGTAACTCACAGGTTACAGGATAGACACATGATAGCTTGAGTGATGGGGAGGGCAATATAAAAGGTGACGGAGGCAATTCAAGAAGGGGGAGGTGGGTAGATGAAAAGGAAGATAGGACTAGATTTATAGAGGTATGCTCTGGTAGCGTAGTGGTTACGAATTGGGCTGCGAACCTTAAGGTCAGCGGTTCGAAACTACCAGCTGCTCCGCGGGAGAAAGATGAGGCTTTCTACTCCCGTAAGGATTTACACCCTCGGAAACCCTGTACAGGGTCGCTATGGGTCGGAACCGACTCGACGGCACTTAACAACAACAACAACATGAGCTAAATGGGAAAGAGGTAAATGGAGATGTATACACAACCTTTGAACAACAAGACTCTGTGATACAGGGATGTAGTCTGAATGGTTAAAGGCGTGGAAATAATGGTAAGGTGCTGGACTCGCTTGTGGCTATTGGTTTCCCCTGCCTTCTACTGTAAAATAGACATTTAAGTGTGATTACAGAAAGCTTGTCATCCTGTCTTCATCCTATAACTGCTTGGATTAGCTAAAAGAAGAATTGGATCTTGCCCTGGGAAATAGTCTTTTTGTTAAACTTTTGTGGTGTGGTGTATGGGATCTCAGGTGGAATCCTGTGCCATACCCAGAACCTTCTGAGGTGGGATATTCCCATTTGAAAAGACATGCAGACCAACCTGGAATGGCTAGCAACAGAAGATATTTATTTAAAGAAAGACCGGCAGCAAAAATATCAGACTGTTTGACTGTTAGAATATCAAGCAAGTTTTTTGCCTTGGAGTCATCAAGGCAAGAGGAGTCAGTCCACCAAGGTAATCCCCCGTCTAAGGCAGATTCTCAAAAAGAATGCACAAGTTGTCTTGTATGCTTGCTGGTGACTGCCCTAGTCTACTTGTGAGTGGAAGTGGGGAAATGCAGCAATGAAGACAGGAACTGAGTCTGGCTGTTTCCTAGGTACCCCTTGACTTTGAGATGAGAGAGAGGAAAAGGATGGGCTGGTCTGAAGTTTGGGGAGGCATGTGAACTCCTGAGTCAATGACACTGAACTAGCCACTGGATGCCAGAGCTGAGAGTGAAGCAGCTAGCTGGTCAGAATTGGGGCAAGGAATGCAAAAACTCCCAAACTTGCCAGATAGTACCCATTTGACATAGCTTGGATAGACAGCTGACCAGAACTCAACCAGATGTAGATAGAGAATTTTGATAAAGGAAGCAAGAATAAATTGCCACAGTCTGATGAACTGGATCTTTTCTTATGGACAGTAGTTGCTCAAAATTCCAACCTTCATATCAAGGATCAAATTTGCCTCTTTAGTATATTGGGTTGATAGGGATGGACAACTTAGACATTGGCTATCAAAAATGTGGGCCTATAAAGGCTTGAAGCAGCTGGCTTACAAGCTTTCCTGAATGTGCTTAGTATCAGAACAAGGTGGTAACATAGAATCCCTGCTGACTAGTTTTCTTTTTTCACAGATGGGTCTGGTGAAACTGGATGGGGAGGATGGGGATAGGATTTTATGATTCAGTTGTGTGTAATTGTTATCAGGGCTGATTGCGATTGTCACAACTGTAAATGTAGAAGATGTGTAACTATAGTGGGGAGCTGTTAATCTTCCATTTCAGGAACAAAGGACCTTAGGTCCAGCAAGAGGGAAGAACATGAGTGAAGCATGGGATCCTAACTAGTAAAGTGGAGACATCAGAGACAGTGGCAGAGGAGATGACATAGAGAGAGAGATAGAGCAGCTAAGGACCCTCAGCCCATGAACTAAGAAAGGATTTGTGCTTGTGGACAGGAGACTGGCTTGCAAAGTATGCCCTTCAGACATTTAAATGGATATGTATTTTCTGGTTTATAAGTGTACATCAAAAAAAAAAAAAAAAAAGAAAGAAAGAAAGAAAAGAAAAGGAATAGTGGTAAATACTGTTGACTGATGGTACATGGAAGGGATTGTAATCATGGTAAAGAAACAAAAAATAATATAAAGAATGTAAACTGATAATCTGCCCTGAAAACTTTCACTCAATTCACAGTAAAAACTAAAAAAAAAAAAAAGGAAAAACTGCACATGCAATTAATAGCTCATGTAAGTAAAATTTTACTCAAGATCTTTCAAAAATGTCTGCAACAGTACATTGACAGTGAACTGCCAGAGATACAAGCCAGATTTAGATAAGGAAGTGAAACAAAATATATCATTGCTGACATAAGATAGATCTTGGCTAAAAGCAGGTAATATCAGAAAAATGTTTACATGTGCCTTATTGACTAGGCAAAGGCTTTCGACTGTGTGGAACATGACAAGTTATGGACAACATTGCAGAGAAGGAATATTCTGGAACACTTAATGGTGCTTATGAGGAACCTACATATAGGCTAAGAGGCAGTCATTAAAACAGAGCAAGAGGACACTGAATGGTTTAAAATCATGAAAGGCGTACTCCAGGATTGTATCCTTTCACCATACTTACTCAGTTTGTAGGCTGAGCAAATAATTGGAGAATCTGGATTATAAAAAAAAGAACATTGCATTAGGACCTGAGAAAGATTCATTAACAACCTGTGATATGCTTGCTGAAAGCAAAGAGGTCTTACTGATGAAGATAAAAGTTTAAAGCCTTTAGTATAGGCTGCACTTCAATGTAAAGAAAACAAAAATCCTCACCACTGGATCAATAAATACCATCATGATGAATGGAGAAAACATTGAAATTGTCAAAGACTTCATTTTGCTTGGATCCACTACCAACATTCATGGAAGCAGCAGTCTCAAAATCAAACGACGTATTGCGTTAGGCAAATCTACAGCACAAGACCTCTTAAGTATCCAAGAGCAAAGATGTCAGTTTAAGGACTAAGGTGCGCCTGATTCAAGCCATGGTATTTTCAATAGCCGCATATGTATGTGATAGTAGGCTATTGAATAAAGAAGACTGTAGAAGAATTGCTGCATTTAAGTTATGGTGTTGGAGAAGAACATTAAAGTACCATGAACTGCTAGAACAAACAAATTGTGTTGGAAGAAGTACAGCCAGATTGCTTCTTAGAAACCTGCATGGCGAGACTTCTTTTCTCATACTTCAGATATATTATCAGGAGGAACCAGTGCATACAGAGGTATGTAATACTTACTAAAGTGGAAAATCAGCAAAAAAGAGGAAGACTCCCCCACCCCAATGAGATGGATTGGCACAGTGGCTGCAGCAATGGGCTCAAGTGTAACAATGATAGTGAGGATGGTGCCAGACCAAGTGTTTTGTTCTCTTGTGCTTAGGGTCCATAGGATGGAACTAACCTGATGGCACCTAATAACCACCACGACAAAACCCTTGTTCAGGAATACTGTGGTTACTGTGCATGCAACCCTCTTTTCTATAATAAGCCTTTGCTCATATGGAAACCCTGACTCTGCTGAAGATTCTTAGTCAGTGGAAGGCAAGACCCCTCTCCTGTAAAGCAGAGATGAGATTAGCATTCCCAGTTAACCCTTTGTCTGTAGTTTACTGTATTGTGAATTTCCCCCTTTTATATAACAGCAAAAAGACTTACAATTTTACTGTTTTCACACAATTTACATCAAAGTTTTATTGGTTTTTATTTTTTCTTCCCATGGTAAACTTGCCTCTTTCAAACTCCTGGATATAAATATCCAACTGGAAAAAGTCACAAACTTCTCATCTTGAAAAAATGAAAAGGCACAGTTATTTTTTGGATCACATGATCTTTGACCCCGTAGTTTCCAAAGTTTTAATAGCCATTTCTGCCAAAGTGATGGTAGAAAAACATTCTACCTCCTGCTGTTGATACTCAGGACTATATCTGGGAGCATTTGAAAAGACACCTTCTCAAAAACAGCATGGAATAAACTGCTTTCTAATATAAGAAAAACAACTTTGACTCTGAACATCACTTGGGGGTAAATTTTGCTCTCCAAAATCTTTCATTTTGAATGACTTTTTCAAGCAGAGCTCTCTTGATATAATCTCTCTTTCACTTCCTTTCTTTCAGTCTCTTGTTTTCTCTCTCACACACAATCATTTACATTCACAATTCCCAAGTGCCATAATTTTCTGTACTATTTCCTAAAACTATGTGTTTTAATTCCATGTATGTGATTTGTAATAATTGGACATAAATCACCTTTTTCTCCTCTTGCTCTTGTTCTTTTTTCTAACCAAAAATAATTGCATATTAAAGGCTCAAATTTATTCAAGAGTGTAACAACTCATTTACACTCTGAGCTAAATATTTTCAGTTACTGCTAGAATAATAGAAATATGAACTCTATAGTTGTTTTGTTGTTGTTTCCTCTCCAAATCCTGTGATTTTCACTGAACAAGGCAATTCGTTGCTTTTCATTTGGGTCCTTTCATCAGAATATTTTCCATTAGTTAGATGTTTGGCTGAAAGGTATATTCCCTATATTTTCAAAGGCAATGATGCCCAGCTGCAAGTTTTTAGCTCATTTTAAGAGGTAATATTTTTGCCATTCTTCATAACATCTATAGATGATAAAAGACATTTGATAAATCTCAATAGCTACCCTAAGAAAAATCATATGCAAAATACAAGTAGAAAGAAACTAATATACACTTAATGTTTTTTCAAAAGCAACAAATTTCCTAAAGTACAAAATACTAAGAAAAATCTCAAAATTCATAAGAAATATTGATAAAGTATCTGACTCCAGGATAAATTTTCAAATCAGAGGGTGTTTTATTTTTATTTGTTTTTGCTGTAGGAAAACATAAACAACAGAGAAGTATAAGGGAAAATATTCTATCTAAAATCATAATTAAAAAGTTAAAACCAATAAAAAAATTAACAGAAAAGAAACAAGATCTATATTAAGAATGATATAAAGAGATGAAACACAATATTTATATAACTAAAAAGGTATATAACATCAATTCTAAAAATCTATCATTTTTAGATATCAGTTTCTCCACTAAAAGCAGACAAATGTAATAAAATTTCCATTTGAGTACCAGTAGAGATTTTCTTATAGTAAAATAAATTTATGTTAACATTCATATTCAAGACTTTAGGCCAAATCAAAAAAAAAAATATGATAATAACAACAATGAGGGTCAGTTTGCATTCTCAAATTGTGCTATGGAATCCCTCTAATATCTTAATATGGTAAAAGCACATCACAAAGGTAGGGAGTCAATAAGGATACTGTCTGATTTTATGGTCACTTAATTAAGTGGAGAAAGGATTATTATTTATTAAATAATAGTGAAATTATACTGAATATATAGAGAAATAAAATTTTAAACTGAATAATCATCGTACACAAATATGAGCAAAAATTCTTGCCCATAGTTCTCTGGTATTCATTGTGTACTTGTTACTAGGTGGCGTTGAGTTGGTTCCAACTCATAGGAACCGTATGCACAAAAGAATGAACTACTTCCGAGTCCTGAGTCATCCCCACAATTGTTGCACTTGATTCCCTTGCTGCTACCACTGTGACAATCCATCTCAATGGGTGTCTTCCTCTTTTTCATTGATCCTCTACTATACCAAACATCATGACTTTCTCCAAGGACTGATTCCTCCTGAAAAGGTATCTGAAGTATGAGAGATGAAGTCTCTCCATCCTGTCTTCTAAGGAATATTCTGGCTATAATCGTCTTAATAGAGATTTGTTTGATCTTCGGGCAGTCCATGGTTCTTTCAGTATTCTTCTCAATATAATTCATATACATCAACTTTTCTATGATCTTCTTTATATATTGTCCAACTTTCACATGCCTAGAAGCGATAGAAAACAGCATGACTTGGTTAGGTGCACCTTAGTTTCCAAAGTGATATTTTTGCTCTTGCACACTGTAAAGACATCTTGTGCAGCAGATTTGCCTAATGAAATGCATTAATCAATTTCTTGGTTGCTGCTTACATAAGTGTTGATAGTGGCTCCGAGCAAAACAAAGTCTTTGACAACTTCAGTCTTTTCTCCATTTATCCTGATGTCATTTAGGGGTACCTTTGGGAAGACTCTTGTTTTCTTTACATTGAGGTGCAATCTACACTGAAGGATCTAGTCTTTGATTTCCATCAGTAAGCATTATTAAGTCCTCTTTGATTCTAGCAAGCAAGGTTGTATCATCTGCATAGTCAGGTTATTCATGAGTCTTCCTCCAATCCTGAGGCTACCTTCTTCTTCATATAACCCAACTTCTTGGACTATTTGATCAGCTTATAGATTCAATAAGCCTGATAAAAAAATACAATTACAATGCACAGCTTTCCTGATTTTAAGTACTTCAGTATACTTCATTCTGTTTGAACCACTCCAAGCACAATTAAGTGTTTTATAATATTAATTCTTTGAAATGTTATCAGTAGTTTGATAATGATGCACACAGTCAATAGTCTTTGCATAGTCAATAAAGCACACACACAAAAACATCTTTCTGGCATTTTGTGCTTTAAGCCAAGACACACCAAATGTCAATAATGATACCCCTAGCTCCACATCCTCTTCTGAATGCAGCTTAAACTTGTGGTACTGGTCTATCAAAGTACTGTTATAGCAGTTTTTTAATTATCTTAAGCAAAACTACTTGCACATAATATTAATGATGTTCTTCAATGATATCCACATTCTATTGGGTCACCTCTCTTAGGATTGGGCACAAATACGGATCTCTTCCAGTCAGTTAGCCAAGGAGCTGTCTTTCAATTTTGTTGGCATACATGAGTGAGTGTCTCCAGAGCAGCATCAGTGTGGTAAATGGTTTCAATCGTCATTTCTGGAGCTTTGTTTTTTGCTGATTCATTCAGTGCAACTGGGATGTCTTACTTCAGTACTATCAGTTTTGATCAGATGCTACCTCCTGAAATAGTTGAATGTTGACTTTTTTTTGGTACACTGACTCTGTGTACACCTTCCTTTTTTTTTTTTTTAAGTTTTTTATTGTGAATTATGTGATAGTTTACATGTGAGAACATTAGCTTTACATTTGTCTTATCGTATATCATTTCATTGCCATGATTACAATCCCTCCATGCATTATCAAACAACTAAAGGGTATATACCCTGAATGTCTGTCCCTCGGTCATCAGCAGACAGCCTCTCTCCCTCTCTGGATCTAGAGTTCCCAGCCACTCCATCTCTCCATATCACTGTACTCTGCCTTCATCTCTGATGTCACTGTTTCTCTGGATAGGGTCCTACACTTCGCTTTTCTCTCTTGATGGTCCCAGGGACCTCCGATCCTGGACTGCAAAGATAACCACTCCCTTCCTTTTGCTACAAAATGTGTTCCTTTACAGTTTCAGCCTTCACAGTCAGTCCTGACAGCAATTATTCACTATTGCACCACAACAGTCCTATCCTCATCTCCTTTCATCAGCCCTGCCCAGACAGATTGAATACTACTCAGTGGAGATTCTAACTTCCTCCACGCCATCGGGATGTAGGCTCTCTCTTGAAAGCTTGTAAGCCAGTCACTTCTTGGCTTTGTAGCCCCATCATTTTGGGTAGCAATGTCCAAGTTGCCCATCCTTGTCTATCCTGTTTATCAAGGGGTGAGGATGATCCTCACTGTAAATATTTGTTCCCTCTTTTGAGCTACTGCATTCATAGGTGTAGGTCAAGTTCATCAAATTGTATCAGATTACTCTTTTTTTCCTCTTCTTTCTTCTTCTAGTTGAGATCGGATCGTCTAGTCATTTAAGCAAGATCAAGTGTGTATTATCTGCAAGTGTGGGAGATCTTGTGCATATCCACTCACTTCTTATCAGCTGGATGCTTCACTCTCCACTCTAGTCCTCTGTGCCTATGGCACTGTCTCTGGGCCCAGGATTCCCCAGGTCTTGCCATACTGTTGGCCAACCAGGTCTCCACTCGGGTTCACAAGAGTCTCTTGACCGTGGTTGGACTTAGCTCACAGCTTCATTGCTATTTTTCCCTCAATTCCCCTTATCGGTGACTAACATGAACACCAGTCAGACCTCATGCTTGCTTGTGTATTCCCCTTGAGTCTTAGTTTTGGAAGGAGGTTTGCCGTGAGGGAATCAGATCACTTGTCTTGATGTCTCCTTAGCGAGCAACTTGCTTGTTATATTGTTCAGTAGGACTGCTGTTTTTGGGGGTTTTTTTTCCTGTTGGTCTTTCTTTCAAGAAGTATTTTCTCTTCTGGCCAGTTCAGGCTGGTCTGCTTTTCATTTCAAGTGGAGATTTCCCACCTCAGAAGATTCTGGATGGGGTTCAGGATTCCACCTATGCTCTTATGCAATGCAATGTCTCCATAGGAAGTCTCCTTCACTGGGCACGTTGTAACCCAATTTTAGGTATTACAATCAGTTATAGGCAGAAGGCGGACTTAAACGCTTACTATGGTGATGTTTCTGGCTATTCCTTTCACTCCCCCTCAAGTGTCTATTTTACAATGATATGCAAAGGAAACCAAGATTCAAAAGACAGACAAACATCTTTTCCATCTTTTACCCAATCAAACCATGCCTGAATCCCTGTATCCCAGATCCCTGTTTTTCCAAGGTTGTGCATTCATCATTATTTACCTCTGTCCCACTTAGCTCATGCAAACCTCCCTAAATGTTTTCCCATCCACCTTGTTCTTTCATTGCCTTCCCCCTTCTTGTATATTGCCTCCCTCCCCAGCACTGTATCTATTCCCTACCCTTTGATCCATCTTCTCCTCCCTCCTCCCCTCACTCCACCCCCTACATCCTGGTAACCAGCAAAGAATTTTTTCCACCCCTTTTAGTATGGGTTCTTTTTCTAAGTCTTTTACAATAGTGGTCCTATGCAGAATTTTTCCTTTTGTGACTGACTAAATTCAGTCAACATAATATCCTCCGTGTTCACTAATGTTATGTGGTGGCTTACAACTTCCTTGTTCTTCAAGGTAACATAATATTCCATTGTGTTGTATGTACCACAGTTTGTTTATCCATTCTTCAACTGATGGACACTTAGGCCATCTCCATCTTTTTGCTAATTTAAATAGTGCTGCTGTGAACTTTGGTGTGCATATATCTACTAACGTTATGGCTCATATTTCTTGTGGATAAATACCAAGTAGAATAATTGCTGGATCATAAGGTATTTCTATTTCCAACCTTCTGACGAAGCTCCATATTGTTTACCAGAGTGGTTGGACCATTTTGTAATCCCACCAGCAATGCAGGAGCATCCCAGTCTCTCCACATCCTCACCAGCATTTATTCTACTCTACTTTTTTTATCTTTGCTGTTATTGTTGGTGTGAGATGATAACTAACTGTTGTTTTGATTTGCATCTCTCTAATGGCTAGTGATTGTGAACATTTCTTAACATGTTTATTGGCTGCCTGTATCTGCTCCTTTGGTGAAGTGTCTGCTCATGTCTTATGCCCATTTTTAAATGGGTTTATTTGCCTTTTTCTTTTAGAGGTGTTATTTGTTGTTGTTAGGTGCCATCGAGTCAGTACTGACCCATAGCAACCCTATGCACAGCAAAACGAAACACAGCCTGATCCTGAGCTAACTTCACTATTCTCGCCACGCTTGAGTCCATCAATGCTGCCACTTGGCCAATCCATCTTATTGTGGGTCTTCCTCTTTTTCTCTGATCATCCATCTTACCAAACATGATATCCTTCTCCAGTGACTGGTCCCTCCTGACAATATGTCTGAAGTATGAGAGACGAAGTTTGGCCATCTTGGCCTCCCAGGAACACTCTGGCTGCACTTTTTCCAAAAGGGATCTATTGATTCTTTTGGCAGCCCATAGCACTTTCAGTATTCTCCTCTAACACCATAACTCAAAAGCATCAATTCTTCTATGGTCTTCCTTATTCACTGTCCAGCTTTCGCATGCATATGAGTTATTGAAAATACCATGGCTAGGGTCAGACACACCTTAGTCCTCAAGCTGACATGTTTGCTCTTAATCACTTTGAAAAGGTCTTGTGCAGCAGATTTGCCTAATGCAATACATTGTTTGATTTCTTGACTGCTGCTTCCATGCATGTTGATAGTTGATCCAAGAAGAATGAAGTCCTTTACAACTTCAGTCTTTTCTCCGTTGGAAGAGGTGTTATAGTTTCCTATATATTTTATAAAGTAGTCCCTTGTCTGATGTATCATTGCAAAAGATTTTTTCCCATTCTGTGGGTTTCCTTTTTACTTTTTTGATGAAGTCTTTTGATGCACATAAGCTTTTAATTTTCATTATTTCCCATTCATCTATTTTGACTACTTTTGTATGTTTTCAAAATGTTTGGTAGTCTATGTATGCCCTGAATTAGAGCCCTCACCTTTGTCCCTATTTTTTCATTGATGGCCTTCATAATTCTGGGATTCATATTTAGGTTTTTAATCCATGCTGAGATGGTTTTTGTATAAGGCATAAGGTAAAGGTCTTGTTTCAATCTTTTGCATATTGCTTTCCAGTTCTTCCAGCACCATCTGTAGATTGCTATCCTATGCGATATATTTAGGGATTTTGTTGAAAATTAGTTGGCTGTATATTGATAGGTTCATTTCTGGATTCTCAATTCTGTTACACTGATCAATGTATCTTTCATTGTACCAGTACCAGGCTGTTTTGACCACTATAACTGTATAATACATTGTGAAATAAAAGTGAGAGGTTTCCAATCTTATTCTGCTTCTTAAGCAGTGCTTTGCTTACCCTGGGTCTCTTTCATTTCCATATAAAATTTATAATAGTTTTTTCCATCTCTTTGAAGAATTTTGTTGGAATCTGGATTAGAGTTGCATTATATGTATACATGGCCTTGTGCAGTATTGACATTTTCACAATGTTAACTCTTCCTATCCAGGAACATGGTACATTCTTCCATTTTTGTAGGTGTCTTTTGGTTTCTTGTAGTAGTGTTTTGTAGTTTTCTTTCTGTAGGTCCTTTGTTTCTCTGGTTATATTTACTCATAATTATTTCATCCTTTGGGTAGCTATTGTGAATGGTATTGCTTTCTTAATGTCCTTTTCAGCACTGTCATTACTGGTATAGAGGAATCCAACTGATTTTGTATGTTGATCTTATACCTTGCCACTTTGCTGAAACTCCCAATGAAATCTAGTAGTTTTTCTTACTGAATCTTGGGGGGTTTCTACATATGGGATCATATCATCTGCAAATAGAGAGAGTTTTACTTCCTCTTTGCCAATATGGATGCCTTTAATTTCCCTATCTTGCCATATAGCTCTTGCTAAGACTTCCAGTACAATATTGAATGGGAGTGGTGACAAAGAGCATCCTTGTCTGCTTCCTGTTAGCAGAGCGAAGGCTTTCAGTTTCTCGCCATTGAGAATAATGTAGGCTTTTGGTTTTGTGCATATGTGCTTAATTATGTTGAGGAATTTCTCTTCAAGTCCTACTTTGTTGAGTGTTTTTATCAGGATTGGTTGTTGGATTTTGTCAAATGCCTTTTCTGCATCAGTAAATATGGTCATGTGGTTCTTTTCTTTTTTCTTATTTATATGGTGGATTACATTGATTGTTTTTCTAATGTTGAACTATCCTTGCATCCCTGATATGAATCACACTTAATCCTGGTGTATAATTTTTTTGATGTGCTGCTAAATTCTGTTGGCTAGGATTTTATTGAGAATTTTGGCATCTATAGATATTGGTTTATAATTTTCTTTCTTAGCGATGTCCTTCCCTAGTTTGGGTATGAGGATTATGCCTGCTTCATAAAATGTATTAGGAAGTTTTCCATCCTCCTCTATCTTCTGGAATAATTTGAATATAATTGGTGACAGCTCTTCCCTGAATGTTTGGTAGAACTCACCAGTGAAACCATTTGGGCTTGGGCTTATTTTGGTTGGGAGTTTTATGATAACCTGATCAATTTCTTCTTTTGTTATGGGTCTGTTCTCACTTTTCTGCTTCATTCTCTGTACGTTTAGGTAGGTTGTATTTTTCTAAAATGTATCCATCTTATCTAAGTTTTCAAATTTGTTGGAGTACAACTTTTCATACTATTCTGTTATAATCCTTTTGATTTCCTTTGGTTCTGTTGTGACATTACCCATGTGGTTTCTAATGCGTTTTGTGTCTTCTCCCTCTTTTATTTTGTTAGTTTTGCCAATAGTATGAAAATTTTGTTAATCCTTTCAAAGAACCAGCTTCATGTCCTGTTGATTCTTTCTATAGTTTTCCTGTTTTCTATCTAAATTATTTCTGCTTTAATCTTTATTATTTCTTTTCTTTTCATGACTGTAGGTTCCCTCTGTTGCTCTTTTTCTAATTGTTATAGATGCTGTGGTAATGTGTTAATTTTGGTTCTTTCTTCTTGTTAGATGTGTGCATTTATTGCAATAAATTGTCCTCTCACCACCACTTTGGCCATGTCCCAAAGATGTTGGTATGTTGTGTTTTCATTCTCATATGTTTCTAGGAACTTTGTGAATTCAAATTTTATTTATTTTACTGCACAGTCACTTTCAGCAGAGTGTTATTCATTTTTCATGTATTTGGCTTTATTTCCTTGGTCTTCCTGTTGTTGATTTCTTATTTGATAGCATTGTGATCTGAGAAGATTCTTTGTGGTATTTTGGTATTTGTAAATTTATGAAGGTTTGTTTTGTAGCCCAACAAGTTGTCTATTCTGGAGAATGTTCCATGTGCACTGAAAAAGAATGCGTATTTTGCTGGTGTTGGGTTGAATGCTCTGTACATATCTATGAAGTCCAGTTGGCTGATTGTGTTTTTTAGTTCTGCAACTTTGCCAAGTTTCTTTCTAGCTATTCTATCCATTTTTTAAGTTAAAATTGCCCACAATTATTGTAGATTCGTCTAGTACTTTCTTTAAATCTATTAGAGTTTGCTTTATATATTTTGGAGCTGTTTCAATGGGAGCATAGATATTTATTATGGTTATGTCATCTTGTTCAATTGTCCCTTTAATCATGAGACGATGTCCATCTTTATTTATTATGCTGGTTTTTGCCTTAAGGTTTATTTTATCAGAGATTAGTACTGCCACTCTTGTTCATTTTTGACTGCAATTAGCTTGGTATATTTTTTTTCATCATTTGACTTTTAATCTTTTTGTGTTTTTTTTGTTTGTTTGTTTGGGTTTTTTTGTCTCTGCAAGATGTGTCTCTTTCAGACAGCATATTGAAGGATCTTGTTTTCTTACCTATTCTGCCACCCTCTGTCTCTTAACTGGTGCATTTAATCCATTTATATTCAGTGTACTTATCAATAGGTATTGGATTAATTGCTGCCATTTTGTTTGTATTTTTGTGTGTGGTGCTGCTGCTTTCTTTGTTCTGTGTGTCTTCCTGTGCTGAGTTCATGGTTTTTGTGTTCTTTCTTGTCAGTTCCCTCATAGTTTTAAATTTTCTTTGAGGTTACCCTATAGTCCATTAACTTTTCCTTCCATTTAGTGCAGTCTATTTTATCCTGTAATCTACCTGACCTTCTCACATCAGGATCTCTGTTCCTATGTGTTTACCTTCTTTCACATTGTAATTGTTTTGATCATAGACTGACCTCCCAGATCCTCTGAATTTGTTCCTATAGGTTTGTTCTGTTTTCAGTTCTTCCATTTGTCTACTGAGTTGTTGTCTGTTCTTGTTGGTTCTCAGTCCACAGAAAGCCCTTTAGGATGTTTTCTAGCACAGGGTGGACTTTGTCAAAATCCCTTAGCTTCTGTTTATACTGGAATGTTTTGATTACACCATTGTATTTGATTGATAGCTTTGCTGGATAAAGTATTCTTGGTTAATGTTTTTTTTCTTTCTTTCTTTTCTTTCTTTCTTTCTTCTTTCTTTCTTTCTTTCAGGGTTTTATATATGTCTCTCCATTGCCTTCTTGCCTGCACAGTTTCTGCTGAGAGAACTGAGCTTAATCTGACTTGCTTGTCTTTGTAAGGCTTCTCTTTTCCTTAGCTGCTTTCAGGATTGTCTCCTTGTCTTTGATTTTGGTGAGCTTGATTATGATATGTCTCAGTGATTTTCTTTTGGGGTGTATTCTTCCTGGGTCTCGTTCAGCTTTTTGAATGTTTATCTTTTCACTTTTCAGGATGTTAGAGACATTTTCTTCCAGCAGGTCTTCAACTATCTCCTCTGTGGACTTGTGTGATTCCTCCTGTTCCAGAATGCCAATAATTCCTCTTCATTTTGTCCAACATTAATCTTAGACCTTCTTCAGATTTTTTATCCTTTTTTTCTGCTTGTACTTCTATCTTAATAGTGTTGAGAGATTTGTCTTCCAGCTCACTAGTTCTGGCTTCCATCTATTCAATTCTACTCCTTTGCCCTTTCAGTGTATTGTCTATTTCTGATATTCTATTATTAATCGTTTGGTCCTCTTTCTGTAGGTTTTGAATCGTTTCCAGTGCTGTATCTATCTTATTTGATTATTCCTGTAGTGCTTTCCTGATTTCTTCCTTATGTTTCTCAACTCCATTTTAAAATGTTTTGATACATTTTATAATCATTTCTCTGAATTCCTTCTTGGCATTTACAAGGTCTCCCCTCCTTCCAGTATGGAGTCTGCGTCTACCTCTAGGTCATTTGTCTCAGACGTTTTATCATTTTTCTGGACATGTGCTGATATGGTCATCTGTTTTTGCTTCCTGGACATAGTGAGTGGCTATTTGTGGCCTTAATACTTAATTGAGTGTGGGTTTTGTCATCTTTTATGCTCTCTGGTTTCCTCCAGGGAATGTAGCCTAATATGAGTATGACTTTCATATCCTCTTTCAGCTTTTTGCCTTCAAGGCCGCCTGACAAATTTCAGATGCCATTGTTGGTTGTTATGCTATAACTGAGGATTTAATTTTCAGCCTGTTTTGTTTTTAGTTTCTCTCTTTGAGTGCATTACAAATTGTAAAGCTCATCTTCCAGCACTATCTTTTCCATGCTATTCATAATACTTTCATCTTCCCACACTATATCTGAGAATGTTCCACTGCTTTTCAAAGATTTTGAGTTGCTAAATATTCAGGAGTAGTCTGCCTCTCCTTCTTCCTTGTGTGTCTTAGTCTATGAAATCTTTCCACCTTGGGTAACCTTGCTGTTATTGAAAGTACCAGCTGCATGCCTTCCAATATCACAAGTTGCAAACTACCATGGTACAACAAACTGACAGCAAAGTGGTGAGTATTCATTGTAAAAAGTGGATATATAGAATCATTGAGTGTCCATTTCTATTAAGTGAACAAAAACAAAGAGATATGTATTGTTTATAAACTTTCTATCCACTATATATTTAGAAATATTACTGAGAGAAACTGGTGGGACTGTAAAATGACTCAATCACTCTGGAAAATGGTCCTCAGAAAGTTGGATATAGAAATACCTTATGGTCCAGCAATTCCTCTACTAGGCATATGTCCACAAGAAATACGAGACTGAAAATGAGTACATATATGTACACCAATATTCACTGCAGCACTATTCACAATAGTGAAAAGAAGGCAACTGCCTATGTATCTGTCAATGGAAGAATGTATAAACCAAAGTTGGTACATACACACATGGAATACTATGCTATCTTGAAGAATAACTATGAAGTTGCAAGCATCTCATAACATGGATGAATCTTAAGGGCATTATGATGACTGAAATTAGTCAGGCACAAAAGGACAAATATTGCATATGACCAATATTGTAAAAGCTTAAGAAAAGATTTCCATACTAAAAGAAAAAGTCCTTGTTGGTTACCAGTGGTGGGAGGGAGGGAACAATAATCGATGGGGCAAGGGATAGACACATGATAGCTTGGGTGAATGTGAGAGAAATATACAAGAAGGGTTAGGACAATACACAAGAAATGGGAGGGAGGTGAACAAGGAAGATAGAGGAAGACTTAGTGAGGTATGCCTGGGCTAAATGGGATAGAGGTAATTATTGATGCATACACAACCTTGGGAAAACAAGGCCCTGTGATACAGGGATGGAGACATATTTGGAATGGGTAAAGGAGGGAAAATAATGTTAAGGTGCTTAACTGTCTTGGATATTGGTTTCCCCTGCCTACTATTTTAAAATAGACATTTAAGTGTGATAAGAAAGGAATACTAGGAAACATGATTATAGAAAGCTTGAAAACCCTTCTTCAGCCTATAACTGACTGGGTTAGCTAAAAAGAGTACTTGAATTTGCACAGGGAATTAGCCTTCTTGTTAAGCCTTGGGGAGTATGGGGCCTTATGTGGAATCCTGTGCCCCTTCCAGAACCTTCTCAGGTGGGACATTCCCACTTGAAAAGACATGCAGACCAACCCAGAACAGCTAGAGGAAGAGACACTTCTTAAAAGAAAGACCAGCAGGAAAACAAAACAAAAAACAGACCATTTGATTGTTACAATATCAAGCAAGCTATTTGCCTTGGAGCCATTAAGACAAGGAAAGTCATCATATCAGGGTAAACTCCCTTTGAAGACTGAAACTCAAAGGGAACACATGCTTGTATGCTTGCTGGTGATCACCCTGGTCTACTTGTGAGTGGAAGTGGGGGAAATGCAACAATGAAGACATGGGCTGAGTTTGGCCATGTCCCGTAAACACCCATTGACCTTGACATGAGAAAGAGAGGAAGAAGGACTGGTTGGTTTGAAGTTAAGGAAGACATGTGAACCCCTGAGCCTTCAGACACAGGTGGATAGAGTTGAGAGTGAAGCAGATAATTGGTCTGAAGTGGGGGAAGGCAGGTGAGAAAGCCCAGACTTGCACCTAGTACTCATGGGTTTTGGCTTGGATGGTTTGCTGACCATAACTCAACCAGATGAAGATAAAGACATTTCATACTGGCAGCAAGCTTAAATTGATGCAATTTGATCAACTGGGCCTTTGCTTATGTTGTTGTTGTTGTTGTTGTTGTTATGAGACGTGGAGTCAGTTCTGACTCATAGTGACCCTTTACAGGGTGTCTGAGGCTGTAAATATTTATGGGAGCAGAAAGCCTCACCTTTCTCCCACGGAACAGCTGGTAGTTTCGAACTGCTGACCTTAAGGTTCGCAACCCAATTCGTAACCACTAAGCTACCAGAGCTCATTGCTTATGGTGGTGGTTGTTGTTGTTGTTGTTAAGTGCTGTTGAGTTGGTTCCGACCCATAGCAACCCTGTATATGGTTTCCTAGGAGCAGCTGTGAGCTTGAATGGCCGACCTTGCAGTTCAAATGGCTTTGCAGTCTGGTGCATTAATCCACAGCACCTAATTGCTCATAATTCCAACCAAAAAGGAAGGATTCTTCATAGCAAGGTCCAGCGTGCCTCCTCAGTATACTGGGTTGATAGAGATGGACAGCTTAGAAATTGACTATCAAAAATATGGGGCTATAAAGTGGCTATGAAGTGGCTGGCTTACAAGCTTTCATGAGTGTGCTTAGTTTCAGAATGAAGGTGATAAGGTAGAATCACCACTGAATAGTTTTCCTCTTGTCCTTGTGGGTTAGGTGAAGGATGGTGAGGGATGATGGGGATAGGATTTTACAATTCACTTATGAGTAATTGTAATCAGGACTTATGATTGTCACAACTGTAAATATAGAAGATGTAAAACTAAAGAGGGGTGGTTAATCGTTAATTTCAAGAACAAAGGACCCTCGGTTCGTCAAGAGGGAAGAGCATGAGTGGAGTGTTGGTTAGGAGCATGGTTAGGAGTGGGATCCTAACCAGAAAAGCAATGACAGCAGAGATGAAGGCAGAGGCAATGTCACAGAGAGATAGAGCTGCTGAGGACTCTAGGCCCATGGGATGAGAAATGCTGTGTGCCTGCAGAGAGGACGCTGGCTTGCAAAATGTGCCCTCTGGACATTTAGATGAATATATATTTTCTGTGTGGTATATGTACAAAAAAAAAAAGGAAAAAAGGAATAGAGGTAAGTAGTCTTAACTATGGTACATGGAGGAGATTATAATTATTGCAATGAAAGTAAATATGATTCCTGGAATGTAAAACTGATCATCTGCCATGTAAAGTTTCATTCAATTCACAATAAAAGCTCGTAAAAAAACAAAAATCAATAGACATAGTGTATTAGGCAAATACGCTGCAAAGATCTCTTTAAAGTATTAAAAAGCAAAGATGACACTTTGAAGTCTACCTCACTGAAGCCATGACATTTTTAATCATGCTTGGTAACGTAGGGGATCAATGAAAAAGAAGATCCCCAACGAGCTGGATTGACACAGTGGCAGCAACAATGAGCGCAAACATAATAAATAATTGTGAGAGTCGTGAATAACCAGACAATGTTTCATTCTGTTGTGCATAGGATCTGTTGTGTATAGTCTATGGTGCCTAACAACAATAACAATAATCATATAGTTTACTATACTGATGATGACAAATTTAAGTAGAATGGTGCCATAAAGAGAATTTCATGATCTATCTTGAAGTACAACGCTATCTGTGATAGGATACTATGCATACACTTACATGGGAGATCTGAAATCCTAGTGTGGCACTGTAGGATAAGTACTGAATTACTACTAACTGAAAGGTTAGGGATCCAAACCTACTTTCCTCTTTTTGAAAACTCTATAGAGGGTCAGTATGAGTCAGAACTTACTCCATGACACTTAACAACAGCAATATAGAAGACAAGTCAACACAACTATTATTTGACTTTATGCATTAACCACTAAAGGCTTAATGATGAAGAAATTGAAGAATTCCACCAACTTCCCAAGGTTGAAATTCATCAAGCATGTAATTAAGAAGCATAAGACAGAGCATAACTGTTTCGTAGGGTATCCAAGGCTGTAAGCCTTACATCTTTGTTACATCTTTCTCTGGCTAGAGTTCACCAAACTTTTATTAGCATTCTACCTCTTAATCACTTTACCACTAGGACTCCTTATAACTAACATTGTTGTTGTTGTTGTTAAACGATACCAAGCTTTTTTTGACTCATAGGGACCCTGTACAGGGTTTCCAAGGAGTGGCTGTTGGGTTAGAACTGCCTACCTTGCTGTTAGCAGTCCAGTGCTTATCCTATAACACCATATCAGAGTTCCATAAATAATATAAAATAGGCATATAGTAAGCATTTGTTTTTAAATACATAATACTGTAAAATGATGTTGTGCTTTCATTTATGGTATGAAATGTATTTACAGAAAGAAGACCCAAAATGTAATTTGATCCCTAAAGGAAATGGATATATTTGAGAAAGTAGTTAGACTTTATTACATTAGAGAAAAAAGAGTAGTCTATTAATCTAATTAATTTATCTATGTAACCCAATGAAAGTTTGTTTATGTATATGATTTCTATTCTTTATGGCATATTCCTTGGAATGAATTTGTTGGTAAATATGATAATATGATCTTTAACTCTTTTAGGAATTGCTTAGTAGTTTTCACAGCAGCTGCACCATTTACAAGTCCTCCAGCAGTGCACGTGATTTTCAGTTTCTTCACATCATCACCAACCATTGTTATTTTCCTTTTTAAATTATTTTTTATTAATTTACATTTTCCTAATGACTAATTATTTTTATGGTCATTCCAGATTTCAAAAAAATGAAAAAATTATTTTGGGTAACCAAACAACACAAATGAGTAGGGGCAATTGATATAGCATAATTGGGAAGTATATGGCTACATTTAACATATTCGTGGTCAAAAGAGACAGTGATATGGTATCTTCTGTCTCATTAATCTTATAGTCTAACTGGAAAAAGAAAATCACCATAAAAGTTTCTAAATATCCCAGTAGGGGAAGTAGAAAATGTGCAAGCAAGAAATAAATAACATCTATGCACTGGAGTCCTGGTATGGCACTATAGGATAAGCACTGGACTGTGAACCTCAATGCCGGGGACCAGCCTCGACACAATTATTAGATGAGTCTGGATAGGAGGATGTGGAGTCAGCAAATGAAAAAATAAATAAATAAAATAAAATAAACTCAAAGAGTCAATGGGTCATTTTGAGTCTCAGGCAGATGGTGGTAATGGCTCTCTCTGATGACTCTCTTGCTGCCTGCTGCCTTCTCTGTTTATTTCAAAATTGTTGCTTCTTATATCCCATTTAGAATATACAATGATCTCATAACAGTCACGTACAAGCAGTTACAAATCAATCAAATATTATGTTGTTACATCAACAGTACAAGAGAAACTCAAGGTCACCAAACGTTCCTGTGTCTCTATTCTCCTTAGTTACCATGATAACGTCTGCCTTCTGTGAGCGACTCTGTTTCTCTCTAATCCTCCCTAAATTGTCTGGCTAATTTTAAACAAAGTTCCACATCTTAATTTCTAACTTTACCAACAATTATTACTTTCTATAGATTCATTAGTTACAGCTTACAATCAAAAGCATAATTTTTACTATAACTGGTTATACATATAATTGATTAAACAATAAAAACAAGAACATAAAAGTACCCTAAAAAGTTTCATAGTTAAGAACAAAGCAGTAAATTTCTCATGCTAACAATTTCTCAAAACTTCTAATCAAACTCTTGTCTCTGTTCCCAAGCTCTCACTGCCCTTGTCTGTCTCTTAAGCTGCTTTCTAAAAGCTGTAATGTCCTTGACTAAAACCACCTGGAATGTTTCTTACAATTTTAAGCTTGAATTGCTAAAACTTTAGCTAGTGTGGTTATTTCTAATGTTAAAACTTATTGTTAATATAAAAAACAATTTTTATAACTACATAAGATTGAATATGGTGTGAAAGTTAATGTTAATGTGAAAGGCAACTATTATAACGTAAGGATTGTTTAAAGTATCTAATGATTATGCAAGATTCTCTAAAACTTCTTATAGGGAAATCAGAAATAAACTATTCTTCCAAGGGAAAGCTAGAAACCACGGGTCCCCTGCATGAGTCATCCCTTGTAGCTTTGCTATCCAAGGGGGCCATTCATTGTCGCTTTGCTAAACAATGAACTTTTCATGCATAAGGCTTCTCGCAGTTCTGCTCCTTGGCAGGATGGCATCCGCCATTCACAGGATGGCTTCTGCCACCTCAAGGTCAGCAGTTCAATTCCATCAGCTGCTCCTTAGAAACCCTATACAGAGTTGCTATGAGTCAGCACTGACTAAAAGGCACTCAACAACAACAACATGCTTATGTTTATGGAGCACATGGAGATTGATATCCTAGGTATTAATGAGTGGAAATAAAAAAATATTGGTCATTTGTTGTTGTTAAGTGCTGTCAAGATGGTTCCATCCCATTGCAACCCTGTATAGGGTTTCTGAGGAGTTGCTGGTGAGCTTGAACTGCTGACCTTGTGGTTCAAATGACTTTGCAGTTGACATTCATTGTCAAAAAGAGCACTTCAAGATCTATCTTGGACTGTAGTTCTTTGATAGAATAATACCTATATGTTTACAAGGAAGACTAATTAATACCACTTTCATCTGAATTTATGCAATAACCACTAAAGGAAATAATGAGGAAATTGAAGAATTCTATCAGCTTCTTCAGTCTGAAATTAATGATTTGATAGTTACTGATGTTAGAATGCAAAAGTTGGAAAGACAGAGGAAGGATCAGTAACTGGAAAATATGACCTTGGTTATAGAAATAATGCCGGAGATAACATGATAGAATTTTGACAGCATAATGACTTACTCATTATAAATACCTCAACAACATATACACATAGACCTCAACAAATGGCACACACAGGAATCAAATTTACTACATATGTACAAAGAGACAATGTAGAAATTTAATGCCATCAGCCAAAATAAAGTCAGGGGCCTACCGTGGAACTGATCTTAAATGCAAGTTGAAGCTGACGTTGAAAAAATTAAAACAAGTACACAAGAGTCAAAATATGACACTGAATATAATCTAGTTTATTTAGAAACTATCTCAAGAACAGACTTGATGCATCACACACTAATGACCAAAGACTAGAAGAGTTGTGGGATGACATCAACAACATCATACATGAAGACAGCAAAAGGTCATTTAAAAGACAAGAAAGAAAGAAATGGATGTCAGAAGAGACTCTGAAACTGCTTTAGAATGTAGGGAAGCTAAAATGTAGGAGTCCTGGTGTGGCACTGTAGGATAAAACACTGGACAGTAAGGTTGGTTTGAGCAGCAAGTTTGCTTTGAATAGCAAGTGTGGTGGTTCAAACTCACCAGCTGCTTCTATACAGCAGGGGTAGGGAAACTTTTTTCTACCAAAATTTCTAGCATTACTTGTGGGCCAAACAAAATTAACAACTTAAAAATTAGCCTGCTATATTTGGTCAAACAAATATCCCTAATGTGATGGAGTCCTGGTGTGGTGCTGTGGGTAAATACACCAGAGTGCAAAGCCATTTAAACAGCAAGGTCAGTGGTTCAAGTTCACCAGCTGCTCCTTGGAAACCCTATACAGGGTCACTATGGGTTGGAATCGACTCGACGGCACTTAACAACAACAATAATCTGATGGTTGGAGTTCTGATGTGGCACTGTGGGTTAATTCGTTGGACTGCAATGTCAGTTTGAACCACAAGGTGGGTGATTCAAGCTCACCAGTCACTCCTCAGAAACCCTATATTGGTTATCTATAGGTCGGAACCAACTCTATGGAACTTAACAACAACAATGTAATGAATGGAACTGCACTGCTTTGACAGGGCCAGACCTAATGATTTCAAAGGCCTTATAAGGCCCATGGGCCAGACGTTCCTCACCCCAGCAGGGTCACTATGAGTTGGATCTGACGTGACAACACTTAACAACAGCAACAACAAATCAACTGTGAGAATAGAGGAGATAACAGAACCGAATAGAAAATTTCCAATGTCAGCTTCAAGTATTATAATGTAGTGTGCAAAGACCTGGAATTAGAAAAACAAAAGGAAAGCCTACACTCAGCATTTCTCAAGCTGAAAGAATTGAGGAATAATTCAAGTCTTGGTTTGCAATATTAAAAGATTCTGAATGACTTAGAAAGCTTCAAAAGAAGATGGAAGGAATGCACAGAACACTGTATCAAAAAGAACATCAACAACATCATGCATGAAGAAAGCAAAAGGTCATTTAAAAGAAAGGAAAGATCAAAATGGATGTCAGTAGAGACTCTGAAACTGCTTTTTGAATGTTATTATTGTTGTTAGGTGCCATCGAGTTGGTACCAACTCAGAGCGACCCTATACACAACACAACGAAACACTGCCCAATCCTGGGCCCAGCTCACTCCTTTTGCCACACTTGAGTCCATGGATGCTGCCACTTGGCCAGTCCATCTCATTGGGGGTCCTCTCTTTTTCTCTGACCCTCCACTTTATCAAACATGATATCCTTCTTCAGAGACTGATCCCTCCTGACAATATGTCTGAAGTATTAGAGACTAAGTTTGGCCATCTTGGCCTCCAAGGATTCATCTTTTCTCCGTTGATAAGAATTGTTGTTTATTGGTCCAGTGGTTATTTGTTTTCTTTACATCGAGATGTAATCCATACCAAAGGCTGTGTTCTTTGATCTTCATCAGTAAATGTTTTAAGTCCTCTTCACTTTCCGCAAACAAGGTTGTATCATCTGCATATTGCAGGTTGTTAATGAGTCTTCCTTCAATCCTGATGCCACATTTTTCTTCACAGAACCCAGCTTCTCAGATTATTTGCTCAGTATACAGGTTGAATAAGTATGGTGAAAGAATACAACCTTGTTGCACACCTTTCTTAATTTTAAACCATTCAGTGTTCTCGTGTTCTGTTCTAACAACTGCCTCTTGGTCCAGGTACAGATTCCTCATGAGCACAATTAAATGTTCCAGAATACTCATACTTTGCAATGTTGTCCATAGCTTGTCATGATCCACACAAATGACAGCCTTTGCACAGTCAATAAAGCACAGATAAACATCTTTCTGATATTCTCTGATATTTGTGAATGTAGGAACGCTAAAACATAGGAGTCCTGGTGTGGTCAATAAATACATATTATATAAAATATCAATTTATCTTTATTATTGTTGCTTTTGTTAAGTACCATCAAGTCAGTTCCATATAATGGCGACCCTTTATAGGTTTTCTGAAGCTGTAAATCAATGCTAGGTAATCCTAGTTTGGTAGCATAAGCAATGGACTTCTAACCCCAAGGTGGGAGGTTCAAACCCACCAGCTGCTATTTGGGAACTCTATGCAGGATTGCTGTTAGTTGCAACTGACTCTGGTAGCTTAGTGGTTACGAATCGGGCTATGAACTGTAAGGCCAGCAGTTCCAAACTACCAGCTGCTCCTCGGGAGAAAGATGAGGCTTTCTGCTCCCATAAAGATTTACAGCCTCGGAAACCCTGTTCAGGGTCGCTATGGTTTGGCACCAACTCGACGGCACTTAACAACAACAGCAACAACCACAAACACTATTCTATACTAGATTATCTTCATCTATCTCTGAAGAAAAAAACAATGACATTCTTCAGTCTCTTTTTCTCCGTGTGTGTGTGTCTCTCATTATGATTCCTCTTATTCTCTTTTTCTTATTAATGTGTAACAAATATTTTACGTGCCATACATTTCACCTTGCATGTAAATATAATGCACAACAATACTGACTCAGTAAAACAAAGGTCATGGAAAAGTAAAATGAAAAGACAATGAATTTTTCCCATGATCTGCTTGATGTTTCCCCTGATATAAAGCAATCTAATTTCTAGGCAATCTTTTAGTGACTAGAGAATGATACATGTGTTTCATCAAGTATTATCTACCACTAGAAGTTCAGTCTGTATTTAAATCTGTAGTTATTGACACATGCCTACTTGGTCAGTGACTCTCACCTACAGCATACTCTAACATTCAAAACTGTTAATATGAGCTGTATGTTACTAATGATTACTTTCTAGTTGGGAAAATAATTATCTTAGTGCCAAAATTCCACAGTTAAGAAATGTATAAACATCATTCTCATCTGTTTAATAAATCCAATTATGCTGGCTCACCTCTGCAATGTTTCCCTTTCTTCAGAATTCTGCTCACTCAAGTTTAGGAGTCCTGGTGTGGTGCTGTGGGTTAATGCATCAGACTGCAAAGCCATTTGAACTGCAAGGTTGGCGGTTCAATCTCACCAGCTTCTCCTTGGAAACCCTATACAGGTTGCTAAGGGTCAGAACCGACTTGACAGCACTTAACAACAACAAGTTTGGGTAGTAGCCTCAGAAGTTCTCCATATAGTTGGAGACTTATTAATATTTTTTTTTATTGCATTGACCTTTTCTAGTTGTTTTGGTGGGATCATTAACTTACTATAATCTATTTCATCTTCGCTGAAAATGGAAATATTATAGCAGAACGTTTTGCGATGGTGAGAAGTTATTTTCTAGAAGTGATACTACGAAGCAAAAAAAAAAAAAAATTAACAGAGTGAGATTGGGAAATGAAAACTGTAATTCTGATGCTGACATACATTGAGAGCTGGAGAATGAATTACCTTTGCTCAAGCATCGTAAAGAAAAAACTGTGTCAGTTAAAGCCATGAGAAACAAGAAACCATCATCATTCTAGACAATTCCATGATATGTAATCTTAGAGCAAGGGTGAGTATATTTAAATGTTTTCTGTCCCACTTTTTATTCTCCTTAGCCTGGCACCTCTATGGCTTTAGGTTAACCTGAGCCCTAGTACAGCTATGTGTTAGCCATAGGTCCCAGTGCTTGATTTCCTAGTTATAAATGAAACTACTTAAAACCAGTTCCTTTCCAGTCAGTTCTGACTCATAGCACTCATAACAGTATAGGAGAAAGTATAACTGCCTCATAGGGGTTCCAAGATTACAATCTTTGTGGAATCTGACTGTCACAGCCTTCTCCCATAAAGTGGCTGTTAGGTTCAAACTACTAATCTTTTGGATAGCAGCCAAATACTTCACCACTATGCAACCAGAACCTCTTAACTAAACTACGCATTATATAATTCTGATAGAGTCCAGTTTTCTAACAGAGGTTCTGAATGCTTTTCTTATTTGAAAATATCATTTTCAGTGAAAAGAATATATTTTTGATTGGAAAACAATAACAAAAAATGACTTAGAAGCATGCAGTATATTTTTTATAAGGGATATTAAAATATTTGAGAAGCCTTCATTATCAAACACCAACATACTTAAATCACATAGACATTTAAAATGTATTTTTCAATACTACTGTTTTGCAGATGAATGGTAGTATCTATCCAGCATTTATGAGCTCTCTAAATGAAGGCCAGAAAGGACACTGGCCTCATTACATTTGAATGTAGACTAATTTTTCATGTCAATGGTAGATACTTTATACTAATATATTACTTCAGATGTTTGTGACTTCAGGTTGGCAAAAATCACATTCCATTGTAGACTGACTTATACAAATTATTGTTAACTGCCTTTGAGTTGATTCTGACCCATAGCAACCCTGTATAGTGTTTCCGAGGAGCAGCTGGTGAGTTTAAACCACTAACCTTGAGGTTCAAACCAACTTTGCAATCTTGTGCATTAACCCACAATGCCACACCAAGATTCCATGTGACAGGCTTATATGAATAGTCAATGTATTATTTTACTTTCAACTGAAAGTTGAAATGGTATAATCAATGATGTCATGTTGTCTCCATTTGTCCATTCTTCCATCTTCAAAGGACATTCATCCAAAGATGTATCCCTTTGTACTTACAATATGACTGCAAAATTCTAGGCATTTTATATTGATTCAGCACTTTTCAGGCATTCATTTCCTATGTTTATTCTTTAGGAGGCAGTGAACATTTTCCAGAATTAAATTAACATCTCCTTGGCCAGAATTTTTTCCTCTACTCAGAATTTTATCAGTCACAGGCAGAGGAAATAGATCTTAATGATTTCTCAGATCAATCAAAACTGTCCTAATGATGCTAGGGATGGTGTCAGTGTCCTTGGAGGAATATGGACAAAGGTAGGGAGTGAAGGTGTGAGGATAGCTTTAAAAGTCAGAATTTTCTTAGGGAGCACAATAAAAAGCAGTAGATTATATCACGTACTCAGTACGAAAGCCTTGTATTGTGCTACATGTTGTTCTAATTAATTTGAATTCTGTATTATTTTACAGATTTTTAAAAAAATAACCATACCATTTACAACGTCCGTATCATATTAAGGTTCGAAAAAGACTGAGATATGGAAATTACATTTTACAGGTAATTTGCTCTTTTGATTATAGTGAGATTGGGACACTGATCTATATCTTCTTCTGATTGCTGTTTACTTTCTCTGTTCACTATTTGGCATGCTTCTTGGAAAGAAATTGGCTTCATTCACTAAGGTTTTTCCAGTATTATTATTTTCCCAATATAATTGCTTGAACTTTTTTCTCATGATAATTTCCTAGCATTACTGGATAAAAGCAAGTTATACTTTTTTGCTCTAGCATTTGTTAAAAGGATTTTCTTATTTATGTCAGGTCTCTTCTACAAATGTAAGTAGTTGGAATACAATCAAAGAAATAAGGCAAAATAATTTATATCTTATGCAATTTCTCTCTCGTTTTTGGACAGTTTAATATGCTCTTATCAAAAAATACTTTGTCAAACCAGACCGTAATGGATTTGAAAGATTATGGATTATTCATCTTTATAGATGTATATATAATGATAATATGAATTTGTAAGAAATTATATAGAGACATACTTTGGCCACATGAGTACTTTAAAATTCAGTTGGGCATATCAGTGAAGTAAAAATAATCATTTTTGAAATGTTTATGTATTCTTCTCAGTATTTATTGTAAAAATTACAAATTTATTTATTGACCTGGTATAAATATGTTATTGTTGTTAAGTGCCATTGAGTCAGAACGACCCTATGTACAACATCAACAAGTGAGTCCATTTTTACTCACATTGTCTCAGTCCATTGTGTTGGGGTCTTACTCTTTCACTGATTCTCCACTTTACCAAGTTCTTTTTTAGAGACCAGTCCTTTTGAAATTAAACTTTTATCAGTTTCAGCCTGAACTTTCAACAAATTAATGCAACACAGGAGGTACTCACTCATCAATGCCAAGAAATTTGGAATGCATAAATCATCAAACTGTATCATTAATTTCACACAAAAGTAAAATTTTGATGAAGATAATTCAAAAACAACTACAGAAGTTCATTGACAGGGATCTCCAGAGGTTCAAGCTGGATTTAAATGAGGACACAGAGTAAAGGATACAATTGCTGATATAAGATGGATTTCACATCTCAGGGCACAGAAAACTAAATTCCTCACACAGCTAGACCAATAATTAACATTATGAAAAATGGAAAAA
This sequence comes from Chrysochloris asiatica, assembly GCF_000296735.1. Lineage (NCBI taxonomy): Eukaryota > Metazoa > Chordata > Mammalia > Afrosoricida > Chrysochloridae > Chrysochloris > Chrysochloris asiatica. Next base: position 2,721,225 of record NW_006408535.1, read on the forward strand.
TATTGAAATTGTGTATGACTTCATTCTGCCTGGATCCACAATCAATACACATGGAAGAAGCAGTCAAAAAATCAAATGATGTATTGCATCAGACAGATCTGCTGCACAAGAGCTCTTTGAAAAGTTCAAGAGCTTCAATGTCAGTTTGAGGATTAAGGTGCACTTGACCCAAGCCATGGTGTTTTCAGTAGCCACATATGCATGTGAAAGCTGGATAGTTAATAAGGAAGACGATAGAAGAATTGATGGATTTGAGTTATGGTGTTGGAGAAGAATATTAAATGTAGGATGGACTACCAAAAGAACAAACAAATCTATGTTGGAAGAAATACAGCCAGAATGCTTCTTAGAAGCCAGGATGGAGAGACATCATCTCTCATACTTCAGACATGTTATCAGGAGGAGAAGAAAATCATGCTTGATGAAACAGAGGGTAAGAGAATAAGATGAAGATCTCCTAAGGAGATGGATTAGCACAGTGGCTTTAGCAATCGATTTAAGCATAACAACAATTGTGAGGATGGCTCAGGATCTGACAGTGTTTCATTCTGTTGTACATTAGGTCTTTATGACTCCAAAGCGACCTGACATCATCTAACAACAAATAAAAGCTAGCTCTTCCAACAGAAGTAGTCCATTTGATTCCTGTGTATTCCTTCTGGTAAGGTTCATGTGTATAGTCACCTTTTATATTGTTTAAGAAATGTATTTGCAATGAATAAGTCATTGGTTTTACAAAATTCTATCATGCAATCTCCAGCATCATCTTTATCACCATGGCCATATTTTCTAATGACAGACCTTTCTGCTTTGTCTCTATCCTTCATGTTCCAATTATCAGTAAGTATCAATACATCTTGATTGCATGCTTAATCAATTTCACAGTGAAGTTAGAATTCTTCACTTTCATCATTACTTGTTTTTGTGGCTGGTGCAAACATTTATGTAATAGTGGTAGTAACTGGATTTCCTTGTAGGCATATGGATATTATTCTATCACAAACAGCATTACACCCCAAGATAGACTATGAAATGTTCTTTTTATCAATGAATGCGACATCATTCCTCTTCAATTTTCCATTTCCCAGAATAGTAAAACCATAAGATTGTCTTATTTAAAATGGCCAATATTAGTCCATTTAAGCTCACTAATGCTTAAGATATTGATCTTTATGTGTTCCGTTTCACTTTTGAAAGTTCCCAGTTTTATTAGATTCATTCTTTGTACCTTCCATGTTTCAATTATTAATGTTTCTCCTCACTCTGACTTGTGCCCCATCAGCAAACAAAGGTTCTTAAAAGTGTGCTCCATTCATGTCATCATGGTCAACTCTAATTTGAGGAGACAAATCTTCCCCAGTAGTATTGTTGAGTACCTTCTAATCTGAGGGGTCCATTTCCCTGCACTATATCTGACAATGTTTCTCTGCTATCCATATGTTTTCAGTGGCAAGTTATGGCTGAAGTTGAAGAAAATTTGACAACACTTAACAACAACTGGAGCCAAAATATGACATTGAATATATACCCTCAGAAGCTAGAGACCATCTCAAGAAGAGATTTGATGCATTAGACACTAATGATCAAAGAAAGAAGAGCTCTGGGATGGCATCAGGAATATCATACAGGAAGAAAGCAAATGATTGTTAAAAAGACGGGAAAGAAAGAAAACACCAAAATGTATGTCATAAGAGACTCTGATATTTACTTTTCAGTGTAGCAATGCTTAAGCAAATGTAAGAAATGAGTAAGTCAAAGGAATGAACAGAAAATTTCAAAAGGTAACTCAAGAAGACAAAGTGAAATCTTGTAAGAAATGTGCAAAGATCTGGATTTAGAAAACCAAATGGGAAGAGAATGTTCAACATTTCTCAAGGTAAAGAACTGATGAAACAATCAAAGCCTCGACTTGAAATATTGAGGGATTCTATGAGTAAAATATGGAATAATGCAGAAAGTATCAAAAGAACATGGAAATTATACACCGAATCACTTTTCTAAAAACAAATGATCAAGGTTTAAACATCTCAAAAGGCAGCACATGATCATGAGACAAAGGTAATGAAGGAGAAGTCCAAGCTGCACTCACAGCATTGGTGAAAAACAAGTCTCTAGGAATTGACAGAATATAAATATAAATATGTGAATAAACAGATAAAGCACTCAAGGCATTCAAAAACAGCAATGGGATACTGAATGGTTTGAAATCAGTTAAGATATGTTCCAGGACTATATTCATTCACCATCTTATTCAAGTATGGTGAATGAACACAATTAATATTTGAGCAAATAATCTGAGAAGCTGGTTTGTATGAAGAACTTGGCATTAAGATTAGAGGAAGTCAGCCAAGCATCTTAACATTATTCCCCCCTTTTCCCCATTCCAACCATAAGCCCTGCATTGTTCAGCAGACTACTGGGAACCCGGGTGGAGACTTGGTTGGCCAGCAGTGAGACAAGACCTGGGGACTCATGGGCTCAGAATCAGAGACATAGGCACAGAGGACTAGAGTGGGGAGCAAAGTGATCAGCTGATAAGAAGAGGACGGATAGACGCAAGAACACCCACACTTGCAGATGATACCCACTTGACCTGGCTTCAATGACTGGATGAATAGAGCTCAACCCAAAGAAGAAAGAAGAGGAGAAAAAAAAAAAAAAAGTGTCATCTGATACAACTTGATAAAACTTGACCTGCACCTATAAATGCAGTAGCTCAAAAGAGGAAACAAATCCCTGCTCCAAGAATTACTCCCACCCCCTCCACACAAAGAATAGATAGGGATGGGCAACTTGAACATTGGCTACCCAAAATTGGGGGAGGGATACAAAGGTGACTGGCTTACAAGCTTTCAAGACGGAACCTAGATCCACAGGGTGGGGAGGATGGTAGAGTCTCCAGTGAGTAGTATCCAACCTGTCTATGAAAGGCTGATGAAAAAAAATGCAGATGGGTCTCTTGTGATGCAAGGGCAAATAATTGTTATCAGGACTGATTGTGAGGACTGGAAATGTAAAGGTGAATATTTTATACCAAGGAGGGGAGTGATTAACCTTTCAGTCTAGGAGCAGAGGGCCCTGGGACCATCACTGGAGAAGAGCGGAGATCGGGACCCCACCCAGAGAAGCAGTGAGGTCTGAGATGGAGACAGAGGATGACATGAAAAGATGGAGTGGCCGAGGACTTGAGATCCAGAGAGGGAAAGGGGCTGGGGGAAAAGGACTTGGGGGGGAGGGGGGGTTTGCTTTGGTTGGGTGATGATACATGGACGGGATGGTAACTATGGCAATGAAACGATGTATGATAGAATGAATATAAAACTAATGTTCACCCATGTAAGCTATCACACAATAAAAATTAAAAAAAAAAAAGATTAGAGGAAGACTCATTAACAACCTGTGATATGCAGATGTTTGCTGGAAGTGGAAAGGATTTAAAATACTTCTGAGGAAGATCTAAGTTTTCTATATGGGGAGTACCTCAATGAAAAGAGAAAAAAAAAAAATCCTCACAACTGGAACAATAAATAACATAATGGCAATGAAGAAAAGACTGAAGTTTTCAAACACTTTACTTTGCTTAGATCCACAATCAACAATCATGAAAGCAGCAGCTAAGTAATCAAATGATGTATTGCATTAGACAAATCTGCTACACAAGACCTCCTTGAAGTTTTTAAAAGCAAAGGTATCAGTTTGAGGACCAAGGAGCATCTGATCCAAGCCATGATATTTTCAATTGCTTCTCATATGCATATGAAAATTGTACAAATATTAAGAAAAACTATAGGAGAATTGATGTATCTGAATCGTGATATTGGCAAAGAGAATACCACAGCCTGCCACAAGAGCAATCAAACTATCTTGGAAGCAGAATTCTCCTGGAAGGGAAGATGGCAAGACTTTGTGTTTCGTACTTTGTATATATTATCAAGAAGACTGCTGGTGGTTGCAATTGTGTACCATAGAGTCATTTCCAACTCATAGAGACCCTGTGTAGGGTTTCCAAGTTTGTAATAATCAGGGGAGCATAAAGCATCATATTCCACCCAAGAAGTGCCTGGTGAATTCAGCTGATGACGTCTTCTTGGTGGTAGGTGCCAAGGAGTCGGTTCTAATATAGTGACCCTATGCACAACAGAACAAAATACTGCCCCGTCTTGTGCCAGCCTCACACGTGTTATACTTGAAACCATTGCTGCTGACACTGTGCCAGTCCATCTCGTTAGGGTCTTCCACTTTTTCACTTACACTCTATTTTACAAAGTATGATTTCCTTCTCCAGAGACAGCTTCCTCCTGATAACTTGTCCAAAGTATGAAAAATGAAGTCTCACCATTCCAGCTTCTAAGGACCATCCTGTCTCTACTTCTTCCAAGTAGATTTGTTTTTCCTCTGGCAGTGCATGGTACTTTGGACATTTTTCTCCAATACCATACCTCAAATGCATCAATTCTTCTACAGTCTTCTTTATTCATGCTGTCCTACAAGTTCAATAAACACATACTATATAAAATATCAATTTATCTTGTTAATTATTGTTGTTGTTGTTCCATTTCTGATTCATTGTGACTTGGTATGGGATTTATTTTTGTTGTTGTGCTTTTTTAAATGTTTTATTTTGAACTATGTGATAGTTTACATGGGAAAACATTAGCTTTACATTCTTCCTATTGCATATCATTTCATTGCCATGGTTACAATCCCCTCCATGCATCATCAACCAACCAAAGGGTATACCCTGCAAGCCTGCTCCCCGGTCATCAGCACACAGCCCCCCTCCCTTCTGGGTCTAAAGTACCAAGCTGCTCCATTTCTTCACGTCATCATCTCTCCCTCCATCTCTGGTGTCACTGCTTCCCTGGGTAGGGTCCTGCTCTCTGCCCTTCTCCCTTGATGGTCCCAGGGACACCCGCTCCTAGACTGCAAAGTCAACCACTCCCCTCCTTTTGCTACAAAATGTCTACCTTTAAATTTCCAGTCCTCACAGTCAGTTCTGATAACAATTATTCACTATTGCATCACAACAGACCTATTATCCCTATCTCCTTTCATTAGTCCCACCCAGACAGACTGGATACTACTCAGTGTAGATTCTACCTTCCTCCACTCCCTCTGGATCTAGGCTCCCTCTTGAAAGCTTGTAAGCCAGTTACTTCTTGCCTTTGTACCTTTCTTGCCTTTCTTACCCCACCCCATTTTGGGTAGCCAATGTTCAAGTTGCCCATCCCTGTCTACTCTGTGTATGGAGGGGGTAGGAATGATCCTTGTTGTAAGGATTTGTTCCCTCTTTTCAGCTACTGCATCCATAAATATAGGTCAAGTTCATCAAATTGTATCAGATTACTCTTTTTTTCCTCTTCATTCTTCTTCTAGTTGAGCTCTGACCATACAGTCATTGAAGCCAGGTCAAGTGGGTATAATCTACAAGTGTGGGTGTTCTTATGCATATGCCCGCTCTTCTTATCAGCTGGATGCTTCACTCTCCACTCTAGTCCCCTGTGGCTATGTAACTAACTCTGGGCCCAAGAGTCCCCAAGTCTTGCGGCACTGCTGGCCAACTGGGTTCACAGGAGTCTATTGAACATTGTAGGGCTTAGCTCACAGCTTCATTGGTATTTTCCCCTCACTTCCCCTTATAGGTGATGAACATGGTCACCAATCAGAGCATATATTCCCATTGAGTCTTAGTCTTGGAAAGGGGTCTGCCCTGGGGGGACCTGACCACTTGCTTTGCTGTCTCCTGGGTGAGCAACTTGCTTGTTCTTGTAGTAATCAATCGGACTGCCATTATTGTTTTGTATTTTTCCTGTTGCTTTCTCTTTCAAGAAGTAGCTTCTGTTCTTCTAGCCACTCCAGGCTGGTCTGCTTTTCCTTTCAAGTGGGAATTTCTCACCTCAGAAGATCCTGTATGGGTTCAGTATTCTACCTATGGTCTTATGTAATGCAGAGGTTCCACAGGAAGCCTCCTTCACTGGGCACGTTGTAGCCCAATTTAGGTATTCCAATCAGTTATAGGCAGAAGACTGACTTACAAGCTTTCTATGATGATATTGCTGGCTATTCCTTTCTCACCCCCTCAAGTTTTTATTTTATAATGGTATGCCAGGGAAACCAATCTGTATAGGGTTTTTGAGGCTGTAAATCTTTGCTAGAATAGAAAACCTCACCTTTCTCTGCAGGAGCAACTTGTGGGGTTGAAATGCCAATCTTGTGGTTCTCAGTGCAGTGTTTATTCTACAGAGCCATCTCACTCCATAAAATATAGAGGTTTATATTTTAGTAAATATAGAGGTTTTGTTGTTAATTTGTTTTTAAAGAAAGCTATTTGAACTTGTCAGTGTTACTCATTAAAGGATGCTCAGTATATTTTGAATTGTCTGTAAAATAATATATGTTTGTATTTCAAATCATTCATTTTAAAACAAGCTGTAATTGTATTTTACTTTTGAAGGAACAAAAGTATTGGTAATATTTTAATTGATTCCTGTATTTATGCTTTCAGATAGAAAAACTAGCTAGTATTTTGCCTTCTTTCTTTAATTTTGGAATCATAGACAATAAATGATACTGAACAAAATGCATGTTTAGAAGCATCCTGTTTTTATCAATGCCTCATGGTATCATTTTAATAGCCATGTTTTACAATTGAATAAAGTGAAACTGTGTACTCATTCAATCCAAGGATATGAACATTTTCAGGATTTGCTTCAATTTGGATAATAGGTCTACTAAATATGAATTTTTGTCCTCTGAATAAAATATTAGGGCCACATTAAATTGAATTATCCTTATTTAGACTTATGTAAGCAATATTGCTTAACAGCTTTACACAGCTAAGATCCCTCAAATTTCCACATTTTCTAATATCTAATTTCAAAATGCACTGCCATGGAGTCTATTCCAACTCATAGCAATCAGATATAACAAAGTAGAATTGTTCCAGAATTGTTTAATAATATTCAGATTTTTATATGATGGCTTGTCAAAAAAATAATAAGACCATTTGGAGAGGAAAAAACTTAAGGTGTATAAAAATATATTCAAAGATTATATAGACCGGGTCTTCATAGCAGCAATAAAATATATTCTTCAGATTTGTTTGTTTATGTTAGTTGTCAAACATTGGACTGGTTCCATCAAGAAATACAATTATAACTAATTTTGTTTTCTAATTGTATTGGCTTATACTTTTCAGAATAATCTTTTTAAAACAGTGGTTAAAGCAGATATCATTTCAGTTTTTAATGGGCACCTGTTATGGATTGAATTGTGAAGAAAAAAAAAAGTATTAGAATCCTAACCCCAGTACATGTGCATATAACCTAATTTAATGTAATTGTACAATCACCCATCATAATACAATCTAACATTATCAATCAGTTAAGGTCATATTTGTTTATGGTGTAACCTAAACTAAGCATTTCTGAGTTATATAAAGAAAAGATTAGATACAGAGGCACACAAACACATACTCGGGAATACAAATATCATATGAAAATTTTGTATGAATCAAGAGCTCCCCCTCCAATCCGCAGTCTACCGATAAGGAAGGAATGAGCATGTTCAAGACCTTGATTTGGGCCTTCAGCCTCGAGAACTGTGAGAAAATAGACTTCAGTTCTTTAGGTCACTCACTTGTAGTATTACTGTTAAAGCAGTACTAGCTGACTAAAAGTAACTTTCTGATTTTAGAACATGAAGTAGTATCTTTAATGATCAGTAGCTAGAGGCCATTAAAAGTGGAAGTTGTCTAATTCTTTTAAAACTATACAAATGAGGTCACCTCCTCCCCATGTCCACATCTAGTCCACTGCTTCAAATGTTTGGAGTCAGAAATCAGAGCTGTATTTAACCTTATCAACACAGCTATGTTGTCTATCTGCAAGTAGTTAGAGGAGGCATGTAACGCAAGATTAAAACCCTCTGCACATGTACAAATAAGACATATATTTCAAATATAATTGCCATATACTTAAGGTCATAATTTTTAGCTCATACCGTTTGATAAATTCTTAATTCAAATAACTTCATTGTCTATTATCCTCACTTGTGGAGCCCTGTTCTCTGAAAACCAGTTTAGCCAATATTGGAGTCCTGGTGTGGCATTTAACAACAACAACTACACCTATAAACTGTTCTCAGTTGCAGAAATGGAAAATTCTCTAAAAAGAGGCAAGGTTAATCCCCAATTCAGACTCTAAATTTGAGTACTGCTGTTTCATGATTGTCAGTTATTTATAGATCAAATAAAATATGAAAATAATTTACTACATATCTAAAGTATTAAAAATATATTCATATATTTTTAAATTATGGAAGTATCCTAGTTTATTGCAAATGATGTTCATTTCAAATCACAACTAAGCTGAAAAATACAAAAACAAATCAAGTCCAAATTCTTGAGACAGTTCTGAGTTTCCATAGAAATAGGATGTTAGTTAATGTTGAATAAATCATAATAATATTTTTAAAGGGCATAGCTGTGGCAAATAAACTGTGAAACATTTATGTACTAGGCATCCATTAATGCAGATATTACAGGTTAAAAAAGTGAGTATGAGTTTGAATTCCAGTTGTTGCTAAAGATAAATGTTATTCACCCTGCATTTTGATGTGTCTAGGACATTTCTCCCATCTTAATTATATTGATTATTATCTGCTTCTACCATGTCAACAAAATAATCAACATTGGGATTTTGCCTGTTCCTGTGTTTGACAGGTTTCTCTTCAAATCTCCATCTGCAGCTGTCTCATTGTGCTTGGACTGAATGCTTGGTCATTGCTGCATTGATGTTGTAAAACTCTAATTCCAAAATTAGAAAATAAATACTTTAGCTATAAGATACTGAAATATGTTTAAAGTATACATGTAAATCTCATACCCTGACATAATTATAATCAGCTATCTGTCTTTTTAGGCTGGTAAATATGAAATCAACATGCAATCCAGATGCATTAGCAATTACTGGTGATAGGACTATGTAAGTTGAAAAGAAACATGATTGGAAGGTGGAAAGTATGCCATTAGTGATAGAACTGACAGTGCAAATCACATGAGAGAATTTTTCAAAACAGACTTATTGATTATAAATATGAGGAGTCTTCAAAAAATTCATGGAATAAATCCACTATCTTTACCTCCATTTTTCCATGGACTTTTTGAAGTTCCCTTGTACCTGTTTTCAACACAAATGATGAATATGCACATGAACCTCAAAGAGCCCTGTAGTGCCATGGGTTGAGTGGTAGATTGCTAACCAAAAGGTCAGTGATTCAAACACACCAAGAGAGAAAGATGAGGCTGTTGCCTCCCATAAAGTCTCAGAAACTCTATGGAGCAATTTTACTCTGTCCTGCAGGGCCGCTATAAGTTGGAAATAATTCAATGGCTACTAGTATACACATGGACCTCAAAGGATAGAATACAAAGTAATTAAATCAACTACATCAGTGGAAAGAGATGATGGAGAAGCTCAGTCAGAAAAAAGGCCAGAAGTTGACAGTGGAACACACCATCAACTGCATATATGCAAGTCAAGTTGAGTCTGAAGAAAGTTACAGCAATCCCATATGAGCCAAAGTATCATCTTGAGTATGTCCCACCTGAATTTAGAGACCATCTTAAGAATAAGTTTGATACATGAAACACTAATGACTGAAGACCATACAAGGCACCAAGAACAGTAGACATGAAGAAAGCAAAAGGTCATTACAAAGACACACAAAAAGAAAGACAAAAATGGATGTCAGAAGAGACTCTGGAACTTGCTCCTGAATGTAAAGTAGCCAAAATGAAAGGAAGAAATCATGAAGTAAGAGTTGAACAAAATATTTGGAAAGGTAGCATGAGAAACCAAATGAAAAATTCAAATGAAACCAAAGGAAAATTTCAAAGACCAGAAGAAAGAACACCAAAAGGAAAGAGTATATATACATTATTTCTCAAGCTGAAAGAACTGAGGTAAAAAAACAATTTTAGAGGTAAAATATTGAAGGATACTATGAGCAAAATGGAGTCCTGGTGTGGCTCTGTGGGTTAATGCTCCAGAATGCAAAGCTGTTTGAACCGCAAGGTCAGTGGTTCAATCTCACCAGCTGCTCCTCAGAAACCTTATACAGGGCCGCTATGGGTTGAAACTGACTCAACGGCACTTCACAACAACAACAATGGCAAAATAAGAAATGATAAATGCTATGTCTGTTTGGGTTTATCTCCTGGTAAATATTCGGTCCATTTTTTATGCCTTCATCTGAAGCTCAGGGTTCCAGGACTATCCTCTGCATCTGTTTCTTTTGGTTTTCTTTATCTTCTTGCAGAGGGTCTATATAGTGTTATTGTCCAGTCTACCATCTTGCCACCTCCTCCTGAGAATTGTGCTCTTTTAAAGAATTATTTGCAAGCGATTAAGTAGACAACAACACCTCAAACTTAAGCAAAATAATCATTGTTACTGAATTGCACATGTAGAAAGGTTACATGTGAAGCTTAGAAGACAGTGAGTTTATATTACTGGTACTGGTGGTAGGATACACTATACAGGATGATGAGAATGGCCACACAACTTGAAGAAACTAATCAATGTTACTGAACTGTACATATAGACATTTTTGGATTTTTGTATGTCTTACTCTGTACATTTTCAACAAGAATAAAATGATTAAAAATAATCTCTTTTGGCTAGACAAAAACAATCCTTGCATATATACATATATGTCTATATATTTAAGCATATGATAAGAATTGAATTTTTACTATACATATATGTTTTCAAAGAACTCCATATCTAATCTAAAAGGTGTGCAATAGACATTTTTTTGTTAGTTACATGATATCATTATTTAGAACAAATAGAAGCTGATCTTACTGCGTTCACCTGTGCTAAAATTTTGAACGTAGGGCAATTTGAACTAAAAGATTTATTTTTTGGACTAGATCATAAGTCACATAAATGGAGTTTTTGAAGAATAATAAAACATAACACTATCACTTCATTTGCTTCATTGGAGCTAAATTCTGTTTCCACCATTAATATTAAGAACTAAAAATATGTCAACATATGCAAACTAAAGTGAAGAAATTGAGAAAACACCTGGAAAATTCAAATTAAAATAAGAAATCTTGTCATAAATAATGTCCTAAATTATGAGAGTGACTTCTTGGAAAAATCAACAATTAATTGTCTTAGCTGAGCACTTGCAGTCACAAATTCATAGGACATGTTGGCTAATTTTACGTTGTTGTAAGTGCCATTGAGTCACTTTCAACTCACAGCAACCCTGTGCACAACAGAATGAAACATTGCCTCGTCCTGTACCATCCTCACAACTGTTGTTGTAATTGAGCCCACTGCTGCTACCACTGGGCTGATCCATCTTGTTTGGTGCTTTCCTCTATTTTTCTAACCCTTTATTTTACAAAGCATGATGGTCCCTCCTGATAACATGTCTGATGTATGAGAAACAAAATCTCAGCCTCCTGGCTGCAAAGAAGCATTCTAGATGTACTTCTTCCAACACAAACCTGTTCTTCAGGCAGTCCATGGTACCTTCAATTTTATGCTAAGTATTTAATAATGCTTTATAGATTTTGTTTATTATTGCTAGAATGGTTACTTGTGTTTAAGTTCATCAGAATAAGCTGGATTTTAAGGGGAGAAAATATTCAAAATAATCAGTGTAATGTCAGTTAAAATCATCTACATTTATAGCAGCTCAAGTAGAAAGTAAAATTTCCAAATGGCCTCAACCTTCAGGAAATACAACCAAGAAAGGTGAGATTAAAAACTACACATGTACATTACTAAAAAGCAGTATATAAATAAAGACAACACGTACCATAGGAATATTTATCAATAAATGATTTTAAAAGAATTTATAAATTTTAAAAATAAATATGTGCTCATTAACAAATATGTTATAAATTCAGAGGATAACACACACTTGATTTAGACTTTGTTATTTTTTTTTATGTACTGTAAAACCAATTCTAAATCACAGTTCCGGGAATGAAACAAAACAAAACAAAAAATCATTACTTTGTCCTACAACTCCATTATATTTGAGTCAATTGTTGCTACAACTATGTCAGTCCATATTGTTGAGGATCTTAATCTTTTTGGCTGACCTTCTACTTTACAAGGCATGATGAAGAGCACCAGAATATTGTCAGATACAGTGCAGGAAGATGAGCCTCTCATCTTTGGAAAGCACTCAAAGTGGAACTGGGGAAGAGTTGCCTCCTCAAATTTGACCTTACTCATGTGAATTTGACCTTCATTTTCTGATGGGGCACAATTCAAAATGGAGAGAAACAGCTGGAAACAAGAATTAATCATTGGAACACGGAATGTATGCAGTACGAATCTAGAAAAATTGGACATTTTCAATAACAAAAAAGAATGCATAAACACTAATATCCTATGCACTAGTGAGCTGATATGGACAGAAATTGGCCATTTTGAATCTGCCAGTCATGTGGTTTACTATGCCAGAAGTGACAAATTAAAAGGAATGGCATCACATTTATCATTAAAATGAACATATCAAGAGCTGTCTTGAAGTACAGCACTGTCTGTGATAAAATAATATCCATTAATACTAGTTATTACCACTATTATTCAAATTTACATACCAGTCACTAAAGCCATTGATGATGAAATTAAAGAATCACTGAATGGTTTGAAATTAGGAAAGGTGTGTCATAGGGTTGTATTCTTTCACCATACTTATTCAACCTGTATGCTGAGCAAATCATCCAAGAAGCTGGGTTATTTGAAGTAAAACATGACATCAGGATTGGAGGAAGATTCATTAACAACCTACAATATGCAGATGATACAACTTTGATTGCTAAAAGTGAAGAGGACTTAAAATATTTACTGATGAAGATCAAAGACCACAGCTTTCAGTATGGATTGCATCACAATGTAAAGAAAACAAAAATCCTCACCACTGGACCAATAAACACATTCTTATCAATGGAGAAAAGATTGAAGTTGTCAAAGACTTCATTTTTCTTGAATCAAATATCAACACTTAAGGAAGCTGCAGTCAAGAAATCAAATGATGTATTGCATTAGGCAAATCTGCTGCACAAGACCTTTTTAAAATGTTGAAGAGCAAAGATATCAGCTTATGGACTAAGGTGCACCTGACCCGCCATGGTATTTTCAATAACCTCATATGCATGTGAAAGTTGGAAGTGAATAAGGAAGATCGTAGAATAATTGATAATTTGAGTTATGGTGTTGGAGGAGAATATTGAAATTACCATGGGCTACCAAAAGAACCAACAGATCTGTGTTGGAAGTGCAGCCAGAGTGCTCCTTGGAGGCCAGAATGGCCAGACTTCGTCTCTCATACTTCAGACATATTGTCTGTCAGGAGGGACCAGTCACTGGAGAAGGATAAATGTTTGGTAAGGTGGAGGGTCAGAGAAAAAGAGGAAGACCCCCCAGCATGATGGATTGGCAAAGTGACAGCATCAATGGGCTCAAACGTGACAACAATTGTGAAGTTGGCCCAGGACCAGGCAGTGTTTCATTCTATTGTGCTAGGGTCACAATGAGTCAGTACCGACTCAATGGCACATAAAACAACAATAACAAGAAACAACTTCTTTAGTTTGAAATTGATCAAATATGCAATCATGATATATTGATAATTACTGGTGATTGGAATGCAAATGCTGGTAACAAAGAGGAAAGATCAGTAGTCAGAAAATATGGCCTGGTGATAAAAATGATGCTGGAGACCTGTGATAGAATTTTGTAAGACCAATGACTTCTTCACTGCAAATACCTTTTTTAACAACATAAAAGGTGACTATACACATGGACCTCACCTGATGGAATACACAGAAATCAAATTGACTACATCTGTGGAAAGAGATGATAGAAAAGCTCCATATCATCAGTCAAAACAAGACCAGGGGCAGACTGTGAAAAACAACATCAATTCTCACATGCAAGTTTAGGCTGAAGCTGAAGAAAATTAAAACAAGTCCACAAAAGCCAACATATGACCTTGCAGATAGTTCACCTAAATTTAGATATATGAAGAACAGATTTGTTACATTAGACACTAAAGACAGAAGACCAAAAGAGTTACTGGGTGACATAAAAAATATCATATATAAAGGAAGAAAGGGTTCATTGAGATGACATTAAAGAAGGAAAAAGAAATAATAAATGTTAGAAGAGACTCTGAAACTTCCTCTCAAGTGAAAAGATGCCTAAGCTAATGGAAGTAATGCCAAGATATTTCAAACGCAACAACCTGGCCAACTGATTGGAAGAGATCAATATTGTGTCCATAGTAAAGAGAGGTGACCCAATGGAATTCTGAAATTATCAGACAGTATCATTAATATAGCATGCAAGTAAAACTTTTCTAAATATAGCACAAAAATAACTGCAACCATGTATTGACAGAGAATTTCCGGAAGTGCAAGACAATTTCAGAAGAGGACATGGAACTTGGCATATCATTGCTGATGTCAGATGGATATTGGCTGAAATCAGAGAATACCAGAAAGATGCTTACCTATGTTTTATTGACTACACAAAAGTTTTGTGTGGATCATGACAAGCTGACAGCATTGCAATGTATGAGTATTCTGGAACACTTAATTGTGCTCATGAGGAACATGTACATACACCAAGAGGCAATTGTTCTAATAGAACAACAAGACACGGAATGGTTTAAAATTAGGAAAGGTGTACAACAAGGTTGTGTTCTTCCACCATATTTATTCAATCAATATTCTGATCAAATAATCTGAGAAGCTGGATTATATGAAGAAAAACATGGCACCAGGATTGGAGGAAGAATCCTTAATAACCTGGGATATGCAGATGTTATAACCTTACTTGCAGAAAGAGGAGAGGACTTAAAATACTTACTCATATATGAAGATCAAAGACCACAGTTTTCAGTATGGGTTACATCTCAATGTAGAGAAAACAAAAATGCTCACCACTGGACAATAAACAACATCCATATAAATGGAAAAAGGATTGAAGTTGTCAAAGACTTTATTTGGCTCAGATATCAGTAGCACTCATGGCTTGGGTCAGGGACATCTTTGCTCTCAACTTAAATCTTTGCTCTTCAACACTTTAAAGTGGTCTTGTGCAGCAGATTTGCCTAGTACAATATATTGTTTGATTTCTTGGCTGCTGCTTCCATAAGTGTTGATGGTTGATCCATGAAGTATGAAGTCTTTGACAACTTCAATCTTTTCTCCATTGATAAGAATATTGTTTATCGTAACAATATAATACACAACAAAAATGTTGTTTATTTTAACAATCTCATAAGCATGTGAAAATTGGTTATTTGCAAAAGTTCATGAGGATCAAGTCTCATACAGTTCATCTGTTTGTCACCTTTTTCAGCTTATTCAGCTTCTTCTCCTAGTAAGCTTTCAATCCCATTCTTCATCCCTCCCTCTGAAGCTCAGGGTTCCAGGACTATCATATGTATGTGTTTCATTTTGTCATCTGTATCTTGGTGTCCAGGTATGGTGCTTTAGGATAAGTACTGGACTGTTAACCGCAAGTTTGATGATTCAAATCCACCAGATGCTCCTTGGAAACCGTATATACGGTCTCTATGAATTAGAACTGATTCACTAACACTTAACAACATCATCTTTGTTTTAGAGGGTATACGTCTGCCTAGTCTATCATCTTGCCAAAAGCCCACCCACCAGTCATATTTTGTGTGTCTTCCAACCAGAGGAGCTCATCTTCCAGCACTATGTCAGATACTGTTCTGCCACTATGCATAAAGTTATCAGTAGCTAACTTCTTGAAGTGGTTCACGCCTCCTTCTTCCTAGTTTGTCTTAGCCTGGAAGCTCAGCTGAAACTTGTCCACCATGGGTGACCAAGATAACATAGTGATCCTCTATAGGGTTTCTGGGAGTTCTGGTGTGGCACTGTGGGTTAATGTGTCAGACTGCAAAGTCACTTGAACTGCAAAGTTGGTGGTTCAAGTTACCAGCTGCTCCTTGGAAACCCTATGTAGGGTCGCTATGGGTTAGAATCGACTCGACAGCTCTTAACTCCAACAACATAGGATTTCTGAGGAACAGCTGGTAGGTTTGAACCACTGATCTTGTGGCTATCAGTTCAGTGTTTATCCTACATTGCCTTACCAGGATTCTATTTACAAAATATGCAACTCTTAAGAATATACCCATTATTTCTCTCACAGCTGACTTACTAGACTAAACTTCTATGAAGGCAGTTCTTTGTCTCTATAGAAGTGGCATAGCTTCTAGCATTACAACAGTGCCCAAGCCATCACAGTATGACAAATTGACAGATGAATGGTTAGGACTTAGGCTTTAGAAGGACAAAATTTAGATAGGCATATAGTACTATAAAAGCTGTGCTGCTCATCTCTATTTTATTAGTACATTTTTAATATAGAAGACATACCCTAAAAGGCATCACTGATTCTTTTTAAAAATAAAATATATTCAAATATTTTCTCCAAACACAATGTGATTTGTCATGTTAAAATTATATTTGTGTGTGGTTAAATTATTCTTGATATTTTTATTATGGTCAGATATACTTTTCCATCTTTTATATTATAATAATCAAGGATATGTGTTACTGTATTTTTATTTCACTAAGTCTTAGAAGTTTATCTGTGTAAGAACTAAATATTTGTTTATAATGAACACTGCCAGCAGCCCTTTGCAAAAAAAAAAAATATATCATCTGTGAAAAAAAAAAAAAATCACAGCTGAAAGTGGCACTTTTGCCAGCTATTTAGAGAGATTGAAAATGGTTGTCAGGAAGTTCCTGCTTGCCACTGTGAATCAAAAGCAAAGTTAGAATATTTTCAGCATCACAAGACTGTTAAGATTAGAGACAACCAAGTTGAGTGAGTGGAAAAACATGCTGATATTCTGATAAAAAAGTATTTTATGTAGAAACAAATGTTTATATCGATTTTAAAATGTAGAAAGAAAAATTAATGGCTGTGTATTATTTATCTGGAGCTCTGGGAGCTTAGTGGGTTTTGAATTGGGCTGCTAACCACAAGGTCAACAGTTAGAATCTACCACATGCTCCATGGTAGAAAGAAAAATTTCTGCTCCTAAAAAGTTGTACAACCTCTGAAACCATATACAGGTCACTATGAGTTGGAACTGACTCCACATCACATAATCATCATCATTAGTTATCTACTGTTGCATAAAAGCTACTCACAAAATTAGGTGCTTAATCTTTTTTTCTGCACACACTTTCTCTGGGTCAGGAGTTCAGGAACAGTTCCACTGGATTGTTTTGGCACAGGATGTCTCATGAGGTTGTAGTGAATATATCAGTCCAGATTAAAGTCACTTGAAGGCTTCACTGATGGCTGTTAAACTGATACTGGGTGTTGTTAGTTACTGCTTCTTGAATGTTCTTACAACATAGCAGCTTCCTTTCCCTAAAGCCAGTAGTGACACACAAAACATAAAGGTAGAAGATTCAATGACTAATTCAGTGTCTTATCTCAGAAATCACGTGCTTTATTTCCATAATATGCCTTTAGTTACACTGGCCAGTACTATTCAATGCAGATGGAAGCTATACAATGATGTGAATATTCAGAGAAAGGAATAATTGTCATTCCTAGAGACTGGTTGCCAAAGGTTGCATCTTTAAGAAAGAAAATTTTTCGATTCCTCATTAAAATAGTTTTAAAAGTACAAGCTACACTTTTCATCATTGTTTAAATTAAAACTAGCTGAATATACATTAAATGATTAATGGCATAGTGTGTCTATTGCGTTTCAAGATGGCAAGAGCAACTAAAACAATAAATCTGCATGATTTCTGTTTCAATTAACTGCATGTCTGGGAGTCTACTGATTATACTTATGCTTTTGATGTTGTCATCAAGTACTGTCCAGTCAGTTCTGACTCATAGTGACCTTGAGGAGCACCTGGTAGGTTAGAACTGCTGACATTCTGGGTAGTAGTCCAGTATTTTTTCTACAGCTACATACCAGGACTCTGATAATAAATAAATACAGCTCTAATAGTAACAATTTTGTTTCCTTAAATATATGCACATTATGTCTATATCACAGTTGCCCTACAAGACTAGACTTCTTTGAAGGCAGTGCTTTGTCACTTAACATTGCATTGCAAATACCACCTACATATTACTGTACAGGCTAAGCATTAAACTGATAACCTAAAGGTCAGTAGTTAAACTTCACCATTCTGGAAGAAAGAAATGTCAGTCTGCTCCTTAAGGATTTTGCTGCTATTAAGTACTGTTGAGTAGATTTCAATTCATAGTGACCTTGAATAGGGTTTCTAAGAAGCGACTGGTAGGTTAGTGCCACTGACCTTGTCGCTAGAAGTCCAGTTCTTATCCTCAGTTTGCAGCTTCACAAATTCTATGAAGCAGTTCTACAGTGTCCCGTTAGGTCACTGGGAGTCGGCAGCAATTTGACAGCAGTGGTTATTGCTATACACAGAAGTGCTCATTAAATTGTATTATTTAAATGTTGGGGACAAATTTTTAAGAACAAATGCATGAACATTCATGTTCATCTTGCTACTATAAATTGGTATTTAATAATATGCATACATAGGTAGAAAAATGTCTCAATCCTGAAGTTGTTTTTTCTTTCTTTTTTTTCCCAACACTCATGTGGAGGTAGGTCAGTCTTATGCTGAACAAATTACAGAGTTGGAAAGTGATTTTTCATTGCACACAACCCCTCAAAATCTTGGATCATTTTTCCTTTCTTGGTAATCCCTCTTTTTTTAGCCTGGCTAAGAATTCATCTAAGGTGAAGAATTGTTTTGGCCCAGACTCTTCTTAATATCAAGCATGGTGTCTTTCATCAAAACCTGAAAAGATCTGACAGATCTATTTTGTGGGCTTTTTGCATTCTCAGGGGGCTCCTTTTTCTTCCCCAGGGGTGATTTTTCCTCTTCAGATCCTCAGTGTTCTCTTTTCTTTAGCTACCTCCTTTCAACAGGAGAAGCACTGTCACTCTATCTGTCATGTTCACTTGTTAATTGATGGATTTTTCTTTGAAATAAAATAGTTACTGCCAATGTATTACCTAACCCAGACACTGCATTTCAAATGTTTCATCTCTGCGTGGTAAGTCTCATAGAATCCTTTTAAGTGTTCCTGACAGATGGGAAAGGTATTAATAGGGTTATTGCAAGGTATTTTCAAGCCAATAGACATTTGGCAGGAATAACTGAACTTGGGTTGCATGAAGGCTCTCCTGGTAGGGAAATCAGTTGAAGGGCCTAAATTCCAAGCTCCTCATACTCCAGGATATGTTTATCTAGCCAAAAAAATCCCCTTACTTCCTATTCTCTCTGACTTTTACACGTTAATGCTTTGCCTTAGCAAGTTGTGATTGACTTGTTCCCTCCCCTTTTGGTCAAAGATTATTTTTAATAAATAAAAGTCCTCTACATCATTTCTAGTGTACTGATACATATTTTTCCTTAAGTTTCATGCTTATTTCTACTTGTGGTAATGAGATTCTGACAACAAAATATACTGTCATTATATAATGTTTCTTCTTTACTAACAGATGCAATAGCATACAAATTACAAAAATAAATTATACATAGCAATCCTACAAATCAATCAGTGACAATGATGGAGGTATGAATTTTTCTTGTTTTTGTAAAAAGTAAACATAATGATAAATGTAACAATAATGTAAAGAGCATTAAACTACTGTAAAATTTTTATTTGGCTTAGAATTAATTTAAGGTGAAATATAAATAACTGTATCATTTAAGTGTCTCGCTCAAGTGTACATAGTTAAATGCTAGTAGCACTAAGGCTTGCAGTCTCTGCACAAAACAGTTATCTAAAATTTCTTCTTGCAAGGTGGATGCATCCTGAATTGCAGATTTAAACACTAAGAGTGAATGGCTTGAAAGAAAAGACTTGACTGAATCGTAAAATGAGTCAGAAATATTGACTTCCTTAAGAAGGTAAGATGCATCAGTCAAGCATTACTCTTGAGTATACACTATAAGCTAAGTTTTGTGCTAGGTTCTTGCACTCTCAGAGTTTATAGTCTGATGAGAAATACAGATAACCAGAGAGGTAGCCAGTTACAATACCATCTGATATTGCAACGGAATACAATGTATGTATATACATATATATATATACACACATATACATATAGTGGTAGTGGTGGTGTTTGTGGTTATGTTTCATGGAGTCGGTAGGTTCCAACTCATAATGATCCTGTATAGGGTTTCCAAGGTTGTAATCTTTATGGAAGCAAAACCACTTGTCTCTCTCCCATGGAGTAGCTGGTAGATTCAAACTGCTGACCTTGTGGTTAACAGCCCAGATTATAATTTTATAATTACATAGAAACAACAGTAT
>NW_006408535.1:2741732-2749079 GCF_000296735.1 Chrysochloris asiatica
GTTGCTATGATGCGGGAACTTTTGCAACTGGTATTTTAACTAAAGGTAGGATCACCCATGGGGCATGCTTTTTAGGAAGCTTCCAGACTAAGACAGACTAGGAAGAAGAAGAGGCAGACTACTTCTGAATGTTTAGCCACTGAAAATATTATGAATATTAGTGGAATATTCCATAGAGAGGTGACCCAATGGAATATGGACATCATTGGACAATATCATTAATATCACATGCAAGTAAAAGTTTGCTAAATATAACTTAAAGGTGGCTACAACAGTACATTGGAAGAGAACTAGGAACTGCCATAGGTACAAACTGGATTAAGATGAGGACATGGGGTAGTATTCCTGACTTCAGATGGATCTTGGTTGAAAGCAGAGAATACCAGAAAGTTTTCTTGTGCTTTATTGATTCTGCAAAGGCTTTGACTGTGTGGCTCATGGCAAGGTGTGGATAGTATTGTGAAGAATGTATATTCCAGGATACTTAATTGTACTCACAAGGAACCTGTAAATAGAACAAGAGGACACTGAATGGTTTAAAATCAGGAAAGGTGTGTGCTGTGATGTATTATTTTACCATAGTTATTCAATCTTTATACTGAGCAAATAATCCAAGAAGCTGGATTAAACAAATATAGTGGCATCAGGATAGGAGGCAGACTCATTAACAAACTGCGGTATGCAGACGATACAACCTTGCTTGCTGAAAACGAAGAGGATTTAAAATGATTACAGAAGAAGGTCAAACACCAGTCTTCGGTATGGGTTGCACCTCAATGTAAAGAAAATAAAATCCTCACAGTGGAACAATAAAGAATATCATAATAAATGGAAAAAATATTTAAATTGAACAATACTCCATTTTGGTTGGTTTTACTATCCATACTTTTGGTATTAGCAGTAAAGCAATCAAATACTTTATTGCATTAGGCATCTCTGCTGCATAAGACCTTTTCAAAGTGTTCAAGAGCAAACATGTCAGTTTGAGAACTAAGTTGTGCTTGATCCAAGACATGATATTTTCAGTAGCCACATATGCTGTGAAAATTAGAAAACGAACAAGAAAGACCATAGAAGAATTGACGCATTTGAGTTATGGTATCGAAGAAGAATATTAAAAGTACCATGGACTGCCAGAAGAACAAGCAAAACTGTGTTGGAAGAAGTACAGCCAGAATATTCCTTAGAAACCAAGATGGCAAGACTTACTCTCTCATTCTTTGACTATATTATCAGGATGGTCCTGTCCCTAGAGAAGGACATAATGCTTGGTAAAGTGGAGGGTTAGCAAAAAAGAGGAAGACCCCAGTGAGGTGGATTGGCACAGTGGCAAACGCAATGGGCTTAAGCACAATAATGATTCTGAGGATACCACAGGACCTGGCAGTGTTTTGTTCTGTTGAGCATAGGGTCCTCATGAATCTCAACAGACTTGATGACACCTAACAGCAGTACATGTTTACAAGAAGAGTGAAAGAAAATATTCCAGGCTTAATTTGAAAAAAAAAAAAGATCTTTTGAAGCACACATGTAGAAACTAAATTATCACAGCATTCAGAGCAATGTATTCAAATAAGGGAAAACCAATATCTGTCAAGTCAACTTATAACCAAGTAGACTTAAAACCAATATCTGTCAAGTGACCCGTGTGGTGCTATGGGTTAATACGCTGGACTGCAAAGTTAATTTGAACTGTAAGGTCATAGGTTCTAGCTTACCAGCTGCTCTTTGGAAACCCTATACACAGTTGTTATGGGTTGGAACCGAATTGGCGGCACTTCACAACTACAACAAACAACATAGTACAGAGTAGAACTACCACATAGGGCTTTTGACCCTTTAAATCTTTACAAAAGCTGACTGCAGTAGCTGGTGGTTTGGATCACCAACCTCTGGTTAGCAACTAAACTCCTAACCACTCATGGTACACGAGGGTTTCCTAATAAGGGAAAACAGTGACAAATTTGTTTTGAAGATGACTGAAATGTTTTAAGTGCTACTGAAGGAAGTAACCGATATTTTTTTGACTTCAATAAAAGAAAATGTGCAATTTTAAGAGCACTCATTTATATAGACATTTCACATTTTAAAATATACCCATATAATTGAAAGGAACTCTTTTGTGTATCAAGGGCCCCAATGAATTAACCACCACTCAGTGCAGGTGTCTGCTACTTGAGATCTACCAGACTGTGGTGAGCAATTCCCAACACCTGGAAGTTCTTAGTACAATTTTCAGGAGTTGTATTTTCTGCCTTGCTGAATTTTTAACTCATGGCAGTTGCATAATGAATAAGAATTTCACATCTACAACTTTGTGGTTTTCTTAATGTGAGAAGAATCAAGAGCTAAACTGTTAAAATGATTTTAAAAATTGAATTTAAGAGTAATAGCAAATTTTCCAATGACTGTGATCCTTCTGAAGTAGATTGTCAGTCCTTTCTTCTGGAGCACCTCTGGATGGATTCAAACCATAAATCTTTCGAGTAGCTTCAAGCTTAACTGTGTGTGTCACCCAGAGACTTGTATCGAAATAGCCTCATTTGTAAAATGAAAGTGATTTTACAATATCTTAGACCTGTGATATGCATTCTGAAAACCCTGCTCTAGATTCTTTTCAGAGATAATAGCATTAGAAAGAGATTTAATCCTTGTATTAAACAGGTGAAACATAGATCAAAAGTTGAAATTCACCACTCGTTGTCAATGAAGGCACTTCACAGCTTTCCATTACTCAAAAGTGGGGGTTTAGATTGTGAATAAGTGAAAAAGTTAATACAGGAAAATTACTTGCTCCATTTCAAACCTTTGCCATTCTGCAGATTTCAGTTTTCCAAAAGTCAAGAGAAGTCTCCATTGAAGATGTGTGTTTCATAAGAGGTCATGCAACATATTAGTTGTTGTTTTTGTTTTAAGTGCCGTAGAGATGGTTATGACATATAGTGACTCTATATAGGGTTTCTGAGGAGCAGCTGATGGGTTTGAACTGCCAACCTTGCAGTTAACTGTCCAGTGCTTTACCTATAATACCACACCAGAGTTCCAAAGGAGTCCTGTTGTTATTTTTATTGTTAAGTGTCACCGAGTTAGTTCCAACTCATAGCAACCCTGTATAGGGTTTCCAAGGAGTCACTGATGTGTTTGAACTGCCGACCTTGTGGTTCCTAGTTCAGTGCTGATCACAGAGCCAACCCCAGAAGTCCACCATATTATTGGGCTTATTTGAAAATTATATTTCTTAAATCAGCTGTCCTTTGTATGTTACTAGAAGGAAAACAAATAGCATACATAATGTGATTATGTTTTTCCTTATGAAGGAAAAATTCTATCCCTGTGCTATTTAATGAGGTAGCCACATGTGGCTATTGGACACTTGAAAGGTGACTCCTAAAATTAAGAACTGAATTTTTAAATTTATTTAATTTAGTCAGTTTACATTTAAATATGCACATATAGCTATTAGATACCTTTTTAGGCAGTGTAGTTTTAGAGGCATTATTAAAACAGCTGTTAACCAATTGTGAACAGCTGATTCTTCATAACAGCATATTTGGAAACCTTTATAGGAGCTCTGGTAGCGTAGTGGTTACGAATCAGGCTGCGAACCGGAAGGTCAGCAGTTCGAAACTACCAGCTGCTCCGCGGGAGAAAGATGAGGCGATCTGCTCCCGTAAAGATTTACAGCCTCGGAAACCCTATTCAGGGTCACTATGGGTCGGAACCGACTCGATGGCACTTAACAACAACAACAATAGGGTTTCCAAGGAGTGGCTGGTGAGTTTGAACTGCTGACATTGTGTTTAAAACTGATGCTGTGGTTCAATGCTTCTAGGAGATGACAAAGTCAAAATAATTTTGTATAATACAAGGAATTATTTGCTTTTTACATGTCTATGCTTTAACTCTGTCAGTTTGTTGCACTGTGGTGGCTTGTGTGTTACTGTGATGCTGAAAGCTATGCCACCAATATTTTACATACCAGCAGAGTCACCCATGGTACAAAGGTTTCAGCTGAGCTTCCAGAATAAAACAAACTAGTTAGAAGGAATAGAGACTACTTCTGAATGTTTAGCCACTGAAGACTATATGAATAACAATGGAATACTGTCAGAGAGCAACAGAATATTGAATATTGAAACATTATGAATGTTGTTGTTGTTAAGTGCCATACAGTTGGTTCCAAATCATAGCAACCCTGTATAGGAATTCAAAGGAGCAGTTGGCGAGTTTGAACCACCAGAATTGTGTTTAGCAGTCCAGTGCTTGTCCTAAAGCACCACACCAGGACTCCATTATGAATAGCACTAGAATATTGTCAGATATATTGCCAGAAGATGAGCCCCTTAGGTTGGAATGCACTCAAATACAACTGGGAAAATTGTCTCCTTATAGTAGAGTTGACTATGATGCTGGAGCAAAGCTTTGCTGACCGTCATTTACTGATGAGAACAACTGTAAATATGCATTAATAATTGAAACACGGACTCTAAAAAGTATGAATCTAGGAAAATTAGAAGTTGTCAAAAATGAAATGGGATGCATAAAGATGGATATCCTGGGCATTGTTGTGGTTGATGTTAATTACCATCAAGTCGATTCCAACTCATACTGACCCTGAATAGGGTTTCTGAGGACTGGCTGCTGAGTTTGAACCCCTGACCTTGCAGTTCAAACCAATCTGTATTCCAATGCATTATCCTGTAGCACCACACCAACATTCCATTTACAGAGAATTATGATTTATTGCAAATACCCTTCTTACACAACATAAAAAATGACTACACACATGGACCTTACTAGATGTAATACACAGAAATTGAATTAGCTACATTTATGGAAAAATATAGTGGGATAGCACCATATCTTCAGTCAAAAAAGTCCAGGGACAGAATGTGGAACAGACCATCAATTGCTCATATGCTAGCCCAGGCTGAAGCTGAAAATAATTAAAACAAGTCCATAGGAGCCAAAACATGACCTTTAACATTTCCCACCTGAATCTAGAGATCATCTGAGGAACAGATTTGAGGCATTAGACACTAATGACTAATGACCTAAGACCAGAAAAGTTGTGGAATGACATCAAGGACATCATATAGGAGGATAATAAAAGGTCATTAAAAGACAAAGTAGAAAGAAAACACCAAAATAGATAACAGAGAAGACTCAGATACTTGCTCTCAAGCATAGAGATGCTTACACAATGGCAAGAAACGAACAGGTAAAAGTGCTGAACAGAAAATTTCACAGGGCATCTCAGAAAGGCAAAGTAAAATCTCATAATGAAGTGTGATAAGACCTGGAGTTAGAAAATCAAAAGGCAAGAATATACTCAGTATCTTAAGCTGAAAAAAATGAAGAAAAAATTCAAACCTCAATTTGGAATATTGAAGGATTCTAGGGGAAGAGCTGTCTCCTCAAGAAGATTGACAGTGATGACGTGAATGAAGTACAGCCTTCATTCTGGACCTTCACTGGCTGAAGGAGCACAACTCATAATGAGGAGAAACAGCTGCATAGATCCATTAATATTCAGAACATGGAAGGTACACAGTAAGACTCTTAAAAAACTGGAAGTGGTCAAAAAATGAAATGAAACATAAACATTGATATCCTAGGCATTAATGAACTGAAATGGACTGGTATTAGCCATTTTGAATCTGCCCATCAAATGGTTTACCATGGCAGTAATGACAAATTGAAGAAGAATGGCATCTAATTCATCATCAAAACGAACATTTCAAGATCCTCCTTGAAGCATAGCAACGTTTGTGATAGGAAAAATATTCATATGTCGATAAGAAAGACCAGGTAATACTATTACTATTCAAATTTATGCATCAACCACTAAAGCCAGTGAAGATGAAATCAAAGAATTCTACCAACTTCTTTCCAATCTGCCTGGATGGGGCTGATGAAAGGAGATAGGGATAAGACTCTGTGGTGCAATAGTGAATAATTGCTATCAGGATTGACTGTGAGGGTTGAAAATATAAAGGTAGATGTTATGTAACAAAAGGAGGGGCATGATTGATTTTGCAGTCCAGGAGCAGAGGTCCCTGGGACCATCAAGGGAGAGGAGCACAGTTCAGGACCCTCCCCAGAGAAGTAGTGACACCAGACGTGGAGGCAGAGATGATGACATGGAGACATGGACTGGCTGGGTACTCTGGACTCAGGGAGGGAGAGGGGCTGTGTGCGGGTGGTCAGGCTTGCAGGGTGTACCCTTTGATTGTTTGATGATGCATAGAGGAAATTGTAATGAAATATGATAGCATGAATGTAAAGCTAATGTTCTCCCATGTAAACTACACATAACTGACAATAAAAACTTAAAAATAAATAAATAAATAAAGGGTCAGCACAAAGATGATGACCTCTAATGATATGGACTGGCACAATGGTAGAATCAAAAGGTTCAAACATAACAACAGTTGTGAGGATGTCACAAAACTGGGCAGTGTTTCTGCTGTGCATAGGTTTAGTATGAGTCAGAACCTGCTCAATGGTACCTAACAACAACAAGGGGGCAGTAAATTACTTCTTGCTTGTCTAGTTTTTTTCTTTCTCTACTATTTTGAAATATCTCCAGGAAGTAGACCTACTTGCTCCCTATCCTTTTCATTATTCCGTCCATCTTGCTGGCTATTTCATGACCTCTTAATGCTTGTCCTGGTGTGGTGCTGTGAGCTAATGTGCCAGACTGCAAAAGTCATCTAACTGCAAGGATGGCAGTTCAAGCTCACCAGATGCTCCTCAGAATCCCTAAACTGGGTCGCTATGGGTCAGAACTGACTCAACGACACTTTACAACAACAGCAGTGCTTGTCTCCAACCCTAATCACTTTGTTTATAGTCCTACATTTCTTACTGCCTTCTTAGAAATACTTGCTGTTAGTGGCCATTGAGCCAATTCTTACTCGTGTGGATGTATGTAGAGTAGAACTGCTCTTTAAGATTTTCAGGATTGTGACGTTTTAGAAACAGACAGCCAGGCCTGTCTTTTAAGGCATTTCTCTATGGATTTGAATCACTAAACTTTTACCTAGCAGTTGAATGCCTAACCCTTTGCTCCACCAAGAATTTACTGGAAATTCCTGTGCTCACCTAGTTTTAGAGTATTTCAACTTGAATGAGTCTTTTTCTCCTCCATTCTCTTTCTCCCTGGTGTTTCTTGGGTAACAGATTTAATCCTCTTGAGTAAAAGATTCCAGGCAAGGTTAACCTAAGATTCAGGGAGCCACGAAAAGTAAGAGATATATCAGGCATATTACAGATATATGACTAGTAGCATGGGATAACTAAAATCTTTCTCGTCTCCATTTTAAGTACAGACACCCCCTCTCT
>NW_006408535.1:2749529-2756830 GCF_000296735.1 Chrysochloris asiatica
TATTGTTGTTGTTATTAGGTGCTGTTGAGGGATCCAACTCATAGCAACCCTATAAAGGGTTTCTGAGGTGTGGCTAATGGGTTTGAATGACCAGTCTTGAGTTTAGCAGTTCAGAGTCCAATGTGTTTCCTATAGCACCACACTAGGTCTCCATGCTCATGTATATGAATTCATACAAATGGAAAACTTACATCAAGAAGGAAGAACATGAGTGGAGTGTGAGATAACCAGAAAAGCGGTGATAGTAGAAATGATGGCAGAGGCAGTGGCATGGAGATACAGCAGCTGCAGGTTCTAGGTCCATGGACTGAATAAGGCTCTATACTTGCAGGCAGGAAGCTAGCTTGCACAATGTGCCCTTTGGATATTTAAATGAATTTATAGTTTTTGTTCTTTATGTATGCATCAAATATTTTTGCTTTTTTCATTTGTGAAATATAAGATATAAATGAAGAACCACAGGAAGGAAGTAGGATTATTGTTGTTACAGGAAGGAGCTTCTGGTCATTGAGATGAAATAGTGTGTGGTGTTTTTTTCATGTTAAAAAAAAAAAAAAGAATTCTACCAAATTCTTCAGTCTGAAATTTATCAAACATGTGATCAAGATTTATTGATAATTACTGGTGATTGGAATGCAATTTTTGGAGACAAAAAAGTAGTTGAAAAATGTGGCCTTGGTGAAAAAAAAAAAGATGCTGGAGATTTTACAAGACCAATGACTTCTTTATTCCCTATACCTTTTTCAAATGACATAAAAGATGACTATAGACAGGGACTTCACCAGATGTAATACACAGAAATCACATTAGCTACATCTGAAGAAAGACGGTAGAAAAGTTCCATGTCATCACTCAAAACAAACTCTGACAGACTGTAAAACAAACCATCAATTGCTCACATGCAACTTCAGTCTGAAGCTGAAGAAAGTTAAAATAAGTACACAAAAGCTAAAATACAATCTTTAATATATCCCCACCTGAATTTAGAGATCATCTGAAGAATAAATTTGATGCTTTAGACATTAAAGACCTAAGATGAGAAGAGTTGTGGGATGATATCAAGAATATCATATAGAAAGAAAGCAAAAGGTCATTAAGAAGACAAGGAAGAAAGAAAAGACCAAAAAGGATGTCAGAAGAGACTCTGAAAATTGCTCTCCAGTGTAGAGATGCTAATGAAAATGGAAGAAATGTGAAGGTAAAATAACTGAGAAGAAAATTTTAAAGACTGGGTCCAGAAGACAAAGTGAAACATTATATGAAAATGTATAAAGACTGAGAGCCAAAACGGAAGAATACTTTCAGCATTTCTTAAGTTGAAAGAACGAAGTAAAAATATCTAAGCTTTGACTTGCAATACTGAAGTATTCTGCAGGCAAAATATTGAATGATGCAGAGAGCATCAAAAGAAAATGGAAGGGATTCATAGAGTCACTGTACCAAAAAGTATGATTGATGTTCATCCATTTAAAGATCATATGATCAAGAACCAATGGTATTGAAAGAATAATTCCAATGTGCATGAAGGCTTTGGCAAAGAACAAGATCCTGGGAATTGATGGAATACTAATTCAAATCTGTCAACAAATTGATGTAGCACTGGAGGCACTCACTCATCTATGCCAAGAAATTTAGAAGAGAGCTCCCTGGACAATCGATTGGAAGAAATCCATATTTGTGCCCATTCCAAAGAAAGTTAACCAAATGGAATGTGGAAATCATTAGACAATATCATTAACATCACAAGCAAGTAACATTTTGCTAAAGATAATTCAAAAACATAATCCTTAATGTAATAGTACATTAAGGAACTACCAGAATTTCAAGCCAGATTCAGAGCAGTACATGTAATGAAGGATATCACTGATGATATTATACGGATCTTGGCTTAAAGCAGAGACTACCAGAAAGATGTTTATCTGTAATTTACTGACTACAAAAAGACTTTGACTGTGTAAATCATGACAATCTATGGACAACATTGTGAAGAATGCATATTCTGTAACACGTAATTGTGCTCATGAGAAGCTCGTATATAGACAGAGGCAATCATTCACACAGAACAAGGAGACACTGAATGGTTTACAATCAGAACAAGTGTACTCCAGGACTATATTCTTTAACCACATTTATTCAATCTGTATACTGAGAAAATAATGTGAGAACCTGTATTATATAAGGAACATGGCATCAGGATTGGAGGAAGACTCATTAATACCTGCAATGTACAGATGATATAACCATGCTTACTGAAAGTGAAGAGTTGCAGAATGGGTTGCACCTCAATGTAAGGAAACAAAAATCCTCATAACTGGAGCAATAAGTAACATCATAATAACTACACAAAATATTGAAGTTGGCAAAGAATTCATTTTGCTCAAATCAACCATCAACACTCATGAAAGTAGTAGTCAAGAAATCAAATGACGTATTGCATTAGGCAAATCTGCTTTACAAGACCTCCTTAAAATGTTAAACAGCAAAGATGTCAGTTGGAAGACTGAAGTGTGCTAACCCAAGCCATGGTATTTTCAGTAACCTCATATGCATGTAAAAGTTGAACAACAAATAAGGAAGACCTTGGAATAATTGATGCATTTGAATTACAGTGTTGGAGAAGACTATTAAAGGTACCATGGACTACCAGAAGAACAAACAAATTGGAAGAAGTGCAACCAGAGTGGCCTTAGAAACCAAGATGTTCACACTTCATCTTTCATACTTTGGACATATTCTCAGAAGGGACCAGTCCTTATGGAAAAACATCATGGTTGGTAAAATGGAGGGACAGTGTATAAAAGGAAGACCCCCAATGGGATGGATTGGCAGAATAGCAGCTAACAATGGACTCAAGCATAGCGGCAATGGTGAGGATGGTGCAGGACCGTGCATTGTTTCATTCTGTTGTACATCGGCTCTCTATGAATAAGAAATGGTTGGACAGCACTTTAAAACAACAAATGGGAAAAATAGTGAATGATTCATAAAGCATTATAAAAAAGATAAAGAATACACAGTGTCACTATACCATAAAGAAATTGTTGATGTTCAACCATTTCAAGAGGTAGCATATGATCAAGAGTCAGTGGTACTGAAGGAAGATGTCCAAGATGCACTGAAGGCATTGGCAAACAACAAGTCTCCAAGAATTGGTGGCCTATTAATTAAAATATTTGAACAAACTGATGCTGTACTGGAGGTACTCACTCATTGATGCTGAACAATTTGGAAGGCAACTAGCTGACCAGCCTATTGGAAGCGATCCACATTTGTGCCCATTCCAAACAGAGGTGACTCAACAGAATTAGAACTCATTGGACATTATCATTAATATCACATGCAACTAAATTTTTTCTATAGATAATTCAGAAATGACTCCAGCTATATATTTATCGAGAAATGCCAGAGGTTCAGCCTGGATTCAGACAAGGATGTGGAATGAGGGATATCATCGCTGACATCAGAGGGATCTTGGCTAACAGCAGAGAATACCAGAAAGATGTTTATCTGTGCTTTCTCGACTGTGTAAGTCATGAAAAGCTATGCACAAAATTTGGAGAATTGGTATTCCAGAACACTTAATTGTGCTCATGAGGAACCTGTATATAGACAAAGAGGCAGTTGCTCTAACAGAACAAGGGGACCCTGAATGGTTTCCAATCAGAAACAGTTTGTGCCAGGATTATATTCTTCCACCATACAAAAATCTTCACAATGGAGCAATATGTAATATTATAATAAATGGAAAAAAGATTGAAGTTGTCAAAAACTTCACTTTGCTTCAATCCTGCATCAACCCTCGTGAGATCAGCAGTCAAGTAATAAAATGATGTATTACACCGGCAAATCTGCTGCACGAAACCTCTTTAATGTGTCAAAGAGCAAAGATGTCAGTTTCAGGACTAAAGTGCACCTGATCCAAGACATGGTATTTTCAGCCTCATATGCATGTGAAATTTGGACAGTGAATAAGGAAGACTGTAGAAGAATTGTTGCATTTGAGCTATAGTATTAGATAAAAATATTAAATCTACCAAACTGTGTTGAAAGAAGTACAACCAGAATACTCCTTAGAAGCCTGGATAGCCAGACTTTCTCTTTCATACTTTGAATATATTAGCAGTAGTTACCAGTCTCTGATCAAGGACATCATACTTAGTAAAGTGGAGAGGCAGCAAAAAAGAGGGAGGGAGAACCCCGACAAGATGGATTGGCATCATGGCAACAATGGACTCAAGTGTAGCAGCAATTGTGAGAATGCCACAGGACTGGACAGTGTTTAGTTCTGTTGTGCACAGTGTCATATTGGGTCCAAACCTACACAATGGCCTCTAACTTCAACAACATGAGTCAGACTGACTTAACAAAACATTTAGCCTAGGACTTCTAAATTCAAGCCTGACCTTTTGTGTCCTTAAAAAATATGTTGTTGTTGTTGTTGTTGTTAAGTGCCATAGAGTCGGTTCCAACCCATAGGAGCCCTGCATAAGGTTTCAGAAGAGCAGTTGATGAGTTTAACCACTGACCTTGCAGTTCAAACCGACTTTGCAGTCCAGCGCATTGACCCACAGTGTCATGCTATACTGTCAATATAAGACAACACAAAAATATTTTATTTAATTCTATTTATACATTTACAAGGATCCCTGGTAGCATAGTAGATTATAAATTGGGCTGCTAACCACAAGGTCAGCAGTTCATATCTACCAATTGCTCCATGGAAGAAAGTTGAGGCTTTCTGCTCCTGTAAAGATTTACAACCTCTGAAATCCAATACAGGATCACTTTCAGTAGAAATTGACTCAGTGGCATACACCACCACCACTTCATTTTCAATTTCACATGCTGAAACATATTATTTGGGCCGCCATTTATTTGTACAATTGCCCTGAGTTATAAAAATGTCAGGGGAGGACCTGAGTTTTACCATCTCTTCTGGGATAAACTGTGATTCTGCCATCCACAGTAGTTCACACTCATTTATCACATAAGCAGTCAGTGATCTGAGGAATCTTAGCGACAGAGTACCGACACCCATATATCTAAACTCTGACAAATGATGCGTTTGACAGTTTAGTTCACTAAAGGGGCACGTTGTCTACATGGTGTAGCGCCTTAGGATTCCGTTTGTCATTGGAAATAATAGGCTGAATATATTTTATTATCAGCAAAGATATCTCATGCACATTCTCAATATATAAAAGTAACTCTAAAATGTATTACTACTCACACTAGGGTTCCATTTCATACATGCATAGGTTCATTGCAAACAAAATATATATTAAAATAATCCAAGTAAACCAGTGGATTCTGAAGGGATCTGCTATTGTTGAATCTTGCAGTTCAGACCAACCTTATAGTCCAGTAATTACGCTACAGTGCCATGCCAGGACCCCAAGACCTTCTATGTCAATTGAATTCAAGGCACACAGTCAATTCAAAAGATTATAACAGTTGTTTTGGAGTTTTAAAAAGGGAAAATCTTGGTTTATTTTCTCAAAGGACACTGGGAAATCATAGGGGCTGATTAGAAGGAAATTTTAAGAAAATGGATAACTGCATCAATGAAAAAAAGGCCAGGAAAGGTGAACTGAGGATTGTTTTCCATCATGATAATATACTT
The DNA here is from genome assembly GCF_000296735.1 of Chrysochloris asiatica. Taxonomy (NCBI): domain Eukaryota; kingdom Metazoa; phylum Chordata; class Mammalia; order Afrosoricida; family Chrysochloridae; genus Chrysochloris; species Chrysochloris asiatica. Next base: position 2,755,153 of record NW_006408535.1, read on the forward strand.
GCTCATTATAAGAATGAGGCTGTCCCTAAGAATTTCTCTGTGGAATCTTACCTAATGCACCTTACAGCCCTGATCTTGACCCTTCAGGACTTCGTTGTTGTTCCCAAAATTCAAAGAAAATCGACTCCCTCGTGAATGCCCAAACTGCCATTTGACATGGTGTAATTAGAAGAGTGCAGTGGGAATGGGTCAGAAAGATTGAAACATTGCCATGAGACGTTTATAAACATATACTGAGAATGTGTCAAAAACAATAGCATCACATTTGATATTTTTGTTTAATAAAGGTCTCTGATTTCGTAGCTATATATGTATTTATGTGTGTATGTATGTATATATATATATAGTTACACCTCCTTTTTAAATCTAAAATTGGAGTCATTAATAATGCACAAGCCACGGTAGAAGAAGAGGCTTTTCTTCAGAAACCCAGTTACATGTATAAATATTAACACACAGTATGCACCTCAATATTAACATGTACTATAACTATAACTATAAGCACAGCACTAGTAACTGAAGGGTCAGCATTTCAAACCCATCTGCTGCTCTCAGAAACCCTCCACAGGTTCACTATGAGTCAGAGTTGATTTGATGGCACACAACAACAAACTGAATTCTTACAATTACGTTCTAAAATGGTTCCGCCTGTATGGTTTTCATATTTGTGGATGGTAACACTGTCTTGTCCTCTATTTTCAGGACTAAACTTTAGATTTGAGTCTTGACACCTTGGTTTTCTTCCTTACGCCCCATTCCTATTGGATATCCCTTTAGAATATATCCACATATGGACCATTTCTCACTAACTTCACACTTGTCCCTTAATCCATGCCACAACTATCTCATGAATGGGTTATTCCAGTACTTTCCTTCACTGTCTCTCTGGCTTCATCACTGTCCTATTTGTTATTCATTGATTGACTCTAAGGACAAAATGATCAGTAAAAGGTTTTCAAGTCAGATGATCACCAGATGCTTTAGGCATATTTTAGTATTGAAATTCTCTACCAATTTGAATTCAGTTAGATTCATATGCTTGCATTGGCCAATAAAATGTAAGTACAAGTGATAGTGTCACTTGGAGGCTTGTTGTTGTTGTTGTTATGTGCCATGGAGTCGGTTCTGACCCATAGCGACCCTGTACAGGGTTTCTGAGGCTGTACATCTTTACGGGAGCAGAAAGCCTCATCTTTCTCCCGCAGAACAGCTGGTAGTTTCAAACTGCTGACCTTGTGGTTCACAGCCCGATTCGTAACCACTGAGCTACCAGAGCTCCTTGTCACTTGGAGGTAGACGCTTTTAAAAGACAGTACATGGCTCATTGTGTTCTTTTTCTTTGCACTTAGATTATGGAAGCAATTTCTGCATGCAGAAATTCTGCATGCCTGTGAATCCTTGAGTTACTGCAATGAGCAGAGACTTCTCTCTGACCAGTAGTATAGATGAAGAATAAGTAAGAAATGTGTGTTGCAATGAGATTTCTATTATTGTTGCAGACCGTGTAAGACTAGTCAGAGGTTCGAGGCCCTCTAGGGCTGAGTGTAACAAATGAGGCCACTGACACCTAACGGAAAATTGCTTTCATCTTAATATTCAGGTATATATATTAAATTAATACACTGGAGCCTTTGAAAATCCACAGATAAATGTGATATTTTCCTAAAGCCAAGACTAA
>NW_006408535.1:2757515-2766532 GCF_000296735.1 Chrysochloris asiatica
TCGCCGCTGGATCTCCCCTCCTCGTGAACCAAACACACGTGACAACTATGTCGGGGCCAGACCCCGGCATATTATGTTGCCTCTCTGGCACTGGGTTAGTAATTCTCACAAAATAATTGGTTTAGCTCTAGTCTGTTAAAAAATTCTTTGATTTGATATTACGTATTGCATTGGGCAAATCTGCTGTACAGGACCTTTTTAAAGTATTGAAGAGCAGAGATGTCAACTTGAGGACAAAGGTGTGCCTGACCCAAGCCATGGTATTTTCAATAACCTCATATGGATGCGAAGGCTGGACAGTGAATAAGGAAGATCAAAGATGGCTTTGAGTTGTGGTGTTGGAGGAGAATACTAAAAGTGCCGTGGACTGCCAAAAGAACCAATAGATCTGTTTTGGAAGAAGTACAACCAGAGTGCTCCTTGGAGGCCACGATGGCTAAGCTTTGTCTCTCCTACTTTGGACACATTGTCTGGAGAGAACAGTTGCTAGAGAAGGATGTCATGCTGGGTAAGGTGGAGGGTCAGAGAAAAAGATGAAGATCCCCAATGAGATGGGTCAGCTAAGTGGCATCATTGATGGCGTCAAGTGTGGCAGCGGTAGTGAGGATGGCCCAGGATCGGACATTGTTTCGTTCTGCTGTGCATGGGGTCGCTATGAGTCGGTTCCAACTCGATGGCAACAGACAACAACAACAACAAAGTGGTTTGCAATCCATCTTTACACAGATTGGCTGCCACCTAGTAGTTGACCTTTACCAGGGATAGTTAGTGGACCCCACCCAGTCTGACCTTGACCAGATTGGTTGGGGAGCTTTCTTTGTGAGTGATAAAATTCCTAGAGTGCAGTGGCCCAGGTGGAGAATGCTGATCAACATAAGTCAGTATGGGAGTGTATCCTTTAGACAGAGTCCTGCACTGAAAACTTCTTAGAAGAGTTGTAGTACTGGTCAAGAACTGTAGCATATAACTGATAACACTCACTGAGCTGATAACACTGAAGTCAGAGAAATGGCAGCAAGCACAGCAGAGTCAAGTGGCAGAGAAAGAATATCCTCAACGCGAGTGGCTAGAACCATGAGACAGGCAGATGGCTGCTATGGACCACATAGGCCATAGGGAAGATTACATTATTGAGCATAATTGGCTCACTGATTGAAGCTTAGTATCTCCAGGAAGGAGGCAGCCAGCAGAGCAGAGGCTTGGGCACATACTGTACAGGGATTGCCTGTAAACCAGTGTTGCCTCAAGCACTATTATAATGCCAGTTTAGCCCTGGCACTGCTTCAGGGTTGTTCCACAGCAGAGAAAGAGAAAGGCATCTACTGATACCCAGTCTGCAATGTGCTGACCCAGTGGTACAGAAGTGGACATGGGTATCTTGGAGGAAAAACATAAATTCCATCCCTCTTATGTTAAATAGGTTACTTACAGCAGTGGAGGTTTCCAGTTCCCCTCCAATCTGTTCCTGTTGTTTATTGATTGCTTTCTGTAAATAATCTGTCCTTACTGTTTGCTGTTTAATTTCTAAAAATAGTAAGGACTTTCAACTGTGATCACTTTGTAAGTGTCTTGTGTGTATCACTCAATCAGATCAGATAGTAGAATTCACATCCCAGTAGCCTTTTAACTGCTTGTCATATTGATGTCAAAAGTTCAGGTTATAAATCACTAAGATTTGTAGTTTGTTTACCTCTGCATCATAATTTAGCTTATCCTGATTTCAATGAGGAAATTCAGTCCTCAAAGTAGAAACCAAGATGACTATTTTAAAATATGTTATCATTTTCAGTTCTCTTCATAAACTTTTCAGATGACTCAAACTAGAAGTCCTAGTATAAACTTTCTTCCTTGTTAATAACTTTCTGACTTTGTTTCCTTTGACTCTCCATATTTCATTTTTGTGTTCCTTCTGCCTAGAATACTCTTATTCCATATAAATAAACATATGGTTTCACTTTCATGTATGATCAATAAAATCACCTATTAGCAAAACTTTCTTTATGATATTTTATAAAATAGCAATATTATAATCCATTTTAAACTGCTTCACTTTCCATAACATGTATAATTCACTGCCATGTTGCATATTTATCAATATGCTACTCTTCTTCCCTTTTATATGCTCTTAAAACATTACTAGAATATAAGTCCAGGGAAATCACAGGGATGGTTTTGTTTACTGTTCTGTCCCCAGGGCCTATTACTACACTGTGTCTCTTACAGAAGTCACTTAACGAATATTGAATGAATGAAGGAATGATTAAGGAGAGACATTAGAATTATGTGTAGTTTTTATTTTAGAGTCCTGGTGTGGCACTATGGGAGAATGCACTGGACTGAAACGTCAATTTGAATCACAAAGTCGGCAGTTCAAAATCACCAACTGCTCCTCAGAAACACTACACAGAGACGCTATGAATTAGAACTGACCTGATAGCACTTACCAACAAGTGTATTTGGTGTGGGAGTTTAGGATAAGTACTGGATTATTAATCACAAGGTCAACTCTTGGTTCAAACCCACCAGCTGCTCCTTGAAAACCCTATACAAGGTCACTATAAGTCAGCTCCAATACAACAGCACTTAACAACAGTTGTATTTGTTTGTGAGTCCTGGTGTGGCACTGTAGGTTAAGCACTGGATTGCTAATCACAAGATCATCAGTTTGAACCCCCCAGTCTCTCTCAGAAACCCTATACTGAGAGCAGTTGGGGGGTTTGAACTCCTTCATAACTGACTCGACAGCACACAATAGCCAAAAATGCATTTATATGATAAAAAATATTGTTGGGAAGGATCTAAGAATGTTTAAGAAGCACAAGAGCTTCATTCAAGGACTCCTTTAAAAATAGTTAGGGACTCAAAATCGTCAAATTTAATCTGGTATTGGTGTTGGTGTGGCTCTGTGGGATAAAGCACGGGACCACAAGTTCGGTTTGAACTACAAGTTCTAAAATTCAAACTCATCTGCTGCTCCTTGGAGACCTTATACAGGAACATTATCAATCATAAACAACTCAACGGTACTTACCAATAACAACATAAATGTCTTAGAAAACTGTTCCCCGTGCCTCTGGCAGGAATCAACTCGATGGCAATAGGCTTTGCTTTGTTAAAACATTATTACCTATACTGTTAGTGACAATAGAGGGTAACAGACAAATCAAATTTTAATTGATTATAAATAACATCTTTTCTAAATTGAATGTTTGAATTCAGGACATATCATTGCAGAAAGGCCATTATTACAGAGCCTCCACAGTATTTTCTGGAAAAAATAGTTCACTAAACTAACATAATGGAATCCTGGTGTGGCATTATAGGACCCGCACTGGACTGCTAACCACAAGGTTTGTGGTTCAAATCCACCAGTTACTCCTTGCAAACCTTGTACAGGGTGGCTATGAATCAGGACTGGAATGCATTTACAAGAATAACAAACAACAAATGAACCCAAATTTTTGGAATTTGTAGTCAGTTTACAGAGTGCAAACATATCAGTTTTTGTACAGGCAAATATATTAAGTATCACTCCAATAGCTAAAAGTAGTAATACTTTGTTACTCCCTATGCACTAAGGGGCTCTGGTAGTGAAGTGGTTACAAATTGGGCTGCTAACCTCAGGGACAGCGGTTCGAAACTATCAGTTGTTCTGCAGGAGAAAGATGAAGCCTTCTGCTCCCATAAAAATTTACAGCCTCGGAAACCCTTTATAGGGTCGCTATGGCTTGGAACCAACTCCCTGGCACTTAATAACAACCATGTCAAATCCCTTCTTTGTGGAAATTCTCCATATACATGCAGATGTGGGCATGGGTCAGTGGCCTCACTCTCACTACCCAATATTGGTTTTTCGGTTTTGCTTGTTTCCTTAATGCAGCTTTAACTCAATTTACTTCTCTTATGCTTCAATTTGAATAAAATCGGCACCTTGGAAGCTCTTGTTTGTATTGAAGTTGGCTACTACTTTTCTAGCACTAACTAGTTCATGAAAGCATGGGTTTGATCTTTGACTTTGTGTCATATTTCTAGTAAGCTATATTGACAAAGGGAAAAAAACAGAAAGAAAAAAAGAAGTTTAATGTTATAAACCTGGAAGTCCTTTTATCCTTTATCTTCTGGGTAGAAAAAAGAAACTTCTACTTCCACAAAAATGCCTGCCCTGCGGAAAACTTGTTCTAAATTCAGCAATCAGTCAAGCACAGGTGCAAAAGTCTTCCCAGTTTTCACCCCATGTACTGACTTGAAGGATCAAGTTCTACATTATCCAGCTGTGTATTTCAAACTCTGAGGTATTTTCTTCTTTTATCTTTCCCTGAGGGTGTTCAGTCTGTAGTCCAAATTTCTCCTTTCCCAGCATTCATCAGAACCCACGAAAAATGTCTGAGTTTTTTGCCATATCATCATCATACCATTTAGCAGTCTTTCCTTCCCGAGGAATAAGAAAATAAAATCAACATTCTTTTCACATTTCATATTAGATGTTTTTGTTAAGTGCCATCAAGTCGGTTCCGACCCATAGAGACCCTGTTACAGGGTTTCCGAGGCTGTAAATCTTTACAGGAGCAGAAAGCCTCATCTTTCTCCCACGGAGCAGCTGGTAGTTTCGAACTGCTGACCTTGAGGTTCGCAGCCCAATTCGTAACCACTATGCTACCAGAGCTCCTAGCAAGGTATATTAACAGGCTTCCATGAGCACTGTTCCTCCAATATTCCTTCATGAAGACTCTTTTCTCACACTATTCTCTGCAATTGTGCTTGCTATTAAACTTCTCCATTGGATCCACTTGAAATGACCATCATCTTACACAGAGAACAGATGCCTATTACCAGTGTTGATTGTGCTGGCAGACCCCCACACTTGATCACCATTCCCAACCAGATTAGAATCTGTTCATGACTATGTTAAAAGTACACTTTGACACTAGCAAGGCAGGTAATATATAGTTTTATGATTATAGATTGTAAGCCCTTCTATACGGTTCTAGATTTTAAGGGTTTAATATTATCATATATGAAAAATTTTTTAAAAGCATGTCAATATACAAAATCCAAATGATATTCTATTATAATAATTATAATAGAAATAAAAAATTCACAAACATTTGTAATCCTATAAAACAGAACTCTTCCTTATGGTTTCTGACACTGTAAATCTTTAAGGAAGAGAAGATAGCTTCATATCTCAGCCATAGTGTAACTGGGGTTTGAACTGCTCACCTTGTTTTTGTTAGCCCAGTGCTTAATCCATTGTGTCACCAGGGCTCATAATAACAATATTAAGCAATGCTCATATATTTGTCAGCATTGCTTAAGTACTTGACATTCAATTATTTAATCCTTACCATATCTGAGTTTGTTTGTATTACCTATCTAGGAATGGAGTAGGAAAGAGGCACAGAGAGGCTAAGTAATCTGCTCAAGCTCACACAGCTAAGAATCCATGAAACATGATTCAAAAAAATCATATATTTTTTCTATTGAATTGCCTAATAATGCAGATGAAGTCCTTTCCTTACCAGAGAATATCAAGGAACCTGTCTTCCTGTTTCCACTCTATCTCATATCATTCTGCTTCTTCTGCCCCACAGTTCCAGATAACCTGCTTGCAGGTAACTCATTCCGTTCATGTTATGTTTGTCTAGTCCTTTGAATGAGTTACAGGATTTGGCTCCAGCTCCCTAACATTTAAACATCCATCTTTCTTATTATTATTTATCTACCTCTTTTCAAAATGTGTACCATAGAAAAAGGAAAGGAATATGTCGGCAAAGCAGAAAGACAGTGGAAAACCGTAAAATACTCTTTGAGATGAACTCACACAGTACCTGCAACAATGAACTCAAACATATCTACTATTGGAGGATGGTACAAGACTGGACATTTCATTCTGTTACACGCAGGGTCACTAAGAGCCAAAACCAACTCAATAGCAAGTAACAACAATACGAACTGGAAAAATCCTGAGCTGCCACAAAAAATGTTTACTGTGTGTATGTGTGTGTGTGTGTGTACATATGCATGTGTATGTGTCAAGTGATTTATACAAGATTACACCAAACCTAAGTGAAAGAGCCTGCATCAGGTCAGATGACTATCATTGTTACTACTGCTTACTCTGTTACAATAATAATAGTGGTGGTAATGATGGATGTGGTAACAGCACCAGCATTGTAGGAGTCCTGGTATGGCGCCGGGGGCTAATGCACTGGACTTTCAAGTCAGTTTTAACCACAAGTTGGTGGTTCAAGCTTACCAGCTGCTCTTTGGAAACCCTATACAGGGTCACTATTGGTCAGAACCAACTCGATGGAATTTAACGACAATTTATAGGGTTATTTTGAGAATAAAATAAATGCATATAAAGAATATAGCATAGTGCCTAAAACATCATACATAATTCTTACTCAGCATTTGTTATCATGTGGTTGCTGTTATTGTTAAGTGCCCTTGAGTCACTCCTTGTTATCATATATAATATGTTATCATATATAGTAGGGTTTCCAAGGCTGTAAATCTTTATGGGAGCAAAAAGCCTCATCTTTCTCCCGCGAAACCACTGGTAGACTCGAACTGCCTACCTTGAGGTTAGCAGCCCAATTTGTAACCACTACATAACCAGCACTCAGATTCTCCCAGTCACCAGGGTTCACTAGGATTGTTTTTCTTTCTTTTTTTCTTTGTTTGTTTATACTTAGTTTCCTTCTTTTCCTTTAGCCTTTCCTCTCTTTTTGTATTGTTGATGGACATGGTAACTTATTAGAATAGCTACTTTTCTAAACTACTTTTTAGAAACAAGTGAAAGAAAAATGTTGGGAAAAAATATGTAGCTTTTTCACTTCCAGCAATATGGCAGACTAGGCAGACACAGTATACATGTACTCCACAGCAAACATACAGAAGACCAAATGAAACAGATGCAGTTGATAACTCTAGAACCCCGTGCTTCAGAGGAAAGGATTGAATGCTTACTAAGAGAATAGGCTCAGCAAAAAAAAGAGAGACATACAGGTAAGCTCTGTTTGATGAGTAGACACAGGGCGACGGTCTTGAACTTTAGTCAGCATCTTTGGAAACAGACGGCAGCTTGGAAGCACATATGCATTTTAGTGATTGGTAAATGAGACAGGTGTGATTCTTTCTTGTTTTCTACAAGATCTTAGTAACCACAGATGTGGTCACCCAGTATCCTTGTCCACCCCCAGCACAGCTCTGCTCTCCAGGAAGTTGATGCGAAGCAATTGTGAGCCATACATAAGCTGCATTAGTGTGAATTGGGTGCTATCTGAACCACCCCCATTCCTGAATTCAGGAGAGTCCTGATCAAACAGGACAGGCCTGGACTAATAGAAACTCTCCTAGTCAGCTGCCATGCCACTCCCAGTTGCCCTTTAGCCCTGAAAGAACCTGATCCCAGCTGCTTTGGGATCTGCAAGAACTACTCCCCATTTGAGTGCTCTGAGCTCTGGTAGCATAGTGGTTACGAATTGGGCTGCAAATCGCAAGGTCAGCAGTTTGAGACTACCAGCTGTTCTGCAGGAGAAAGATGAGGCGTTGTGCTCCCGTAAAGATTTACAGCCTCGGAAACCCTGTACAGGGTCGCTATGAGTCGGAACCGTCTCCACCGCACACAGCCATGCCTATAGGAAATCCACCTATGACTAGAAGCATCACCCACTCATCCCCACCTCCTCCACCTACCACATGTACTCCTTGGTGAGAAAGAGCTTCCCACCAGTTTTTATTCTGGGTCCAGAACCTACCTTGTTTATTTATTCCTGTCATTGTTTTGTTTGTTAATTCTTTCTTCTCTTTCCCTTCCCTTGTTTTTTGTCCTTTCTTCTCCACTTATGCACTTATGTTTTTCTTCTTTTCTTATGCTTCTACACTTAACCCCCATCTTCTTCATTCTTTCTTTTTATCTCTTAGTTTTTCTTTATTACTTCTCTCTGGTACCTTCTTGCCTCTCAATTGTGTTGAGTGCCTCTTCTTTCTTTTTAATTTCTTTCATATTTAACTCTTCTGTGGTTTTATTTTCTATTCCCTCTCTTCCCATTTTATTTATTTTACTATTTTTTTCATGCTGCTGCCTTATTTTGTTTTTGTTTCCTTTATTCTCCTTTACTATGTTCTTTTTAACCTTTTTTTTTCTCTCTCTCTCTCTCTTTCTTCATTTGTTTTCTCTTGTGTCTGTGTTTTCTCTTCTTGTCTCATTCAAAGAGGAACAGCAATTGCATCCATACAGTTCAACAACAACCATAACCTTTGTAATCCCACCCACTAGTCAATAGCCAATATCAGTTCTTATACCACCTGATCAGTAACAGACTGCAACCAACACCAGCCAAACTCATCCTAAACTGAGCAGTATGGATGACAAACTGAGAACTGGGCACATGATTCCATTCTTTAATGACACCCACCAGTAGGCAGTTGGTGAGTGCCAGAGAACACGCCAACATACAATAATCAATAAAATACAAACAGAATAGTACCAAGAGATATCAGAGGCAACAATTCTGGTCACATGAAGAAACAATACAGAGTGGCTTAAACAAGTGACCAAGATGCACACAAAGTTTCTGAAGAAGAAAAGGCATTAGAACTATCTGAAAAAGATTTTTTAAAAAATGATATGTACCTTCAAGGGATTCAGAGACAGATCATGGAAAGCAAGGGGAGCACAAAACAAAAATAGAAAATTTCAGAAAAACTCTACAGGAACCAAGGAACAAAATAGTTGGAAGATTGGAGACAACACAAAACCTACAAATAGAAATCCAGAAAATTTATTTCAGAAATGAGTAATACATTGAAATATCAAAAGAATAGATTTGAATCAATGTTGTTGTTGTTGTCAGGTGCCATCGAGTCGGAACCGACTCATAGCGACCCTATGCACACCAGAACGAAACAATGTTGATCCTGGGCCAACCTCACTACTGCTGCCACACCTGAGTCCATCAATGATGCCACCTGGCTGATCCATCTCGTTGGAGGTCTTCCTCTTTTTCTCT
>NW_006408535.1:2767962-2773671 GCF_000296735.1 Chrysochloris asiatica
ATCGATATCTTAGGCATTAGTGAGTTAAAATGGACTGGTATTGGCCATTTTGAATCTGATAACCACATGGTTTACTATGCAGGGAATGACAAATTTGAATCAATAGGAGCCTGAATTAGTGAACTTAAATGTAAATCTCTTTATGTTATTATGCTAGAAGGACAATCAGGAAAATATCTGAAGAAAGACTAAGATTTATGTGGGATACTATGAAGAGTAATAGCTTACTTTTACAAAGAAAAGCACAGAAAAATTGGTCAAAGAGTTGTTGGAAGAAAACTTCCCTCACATTATGAAAGACAAGAAGATAAGAATTCATGAATTTGATCAAATCCAAAGCAGGATAGATCACACAAAATCACCAAGACATATAATAAAACTAACTAAATCCAAAGGCAAAGAAAGAATATTGAGAGAAGCCTGGTAAACATAAAAATTATCTGTAGGAGAACCAATAAAACTAAGCTCTGATTTCTCAGTAGAAACTATTCAGACAAGCAGACAGTGGAAGACATATATAAAACTCTGAAAGAAAATACTTGTCAACCAAGAATCATATACTCAGAAAAATTATTCCCCACATATGACAGGAAAATTAGGAGATAGCCAGATAAGTAGACATTAAAGGAATTTGTAACAACCAGACCAACTTAAAAATATATATATATTGAAGTGAATTATTGGGCTAAGAAAAAAAATCTTAGATTAACATACATGATAACAACATCCAGAAGTCAATCTAGATATGGAAGTATGCAAAGTAAAACAAACCTACAATAATGAAAATAAGGAAACAGGTATCAATTTATAATAAGGACACCTGGAAAGCAAAAAACAGTGGATATGTAGTTACAGAAATTACAAATGTCAAAGAAGTCAAAATAAAATAGATTGTTTTAAACTGAGGATGAAATTAATGCATGACAGGGTACCCTCAAAGAAAATGGCTATGCATACCTTCACCACCAAACAAAAACAGGAAAGCTATAATAATTTAAAAACATTACAACAGCCACAATGAAAAAAATAACCAGAGGCAAAAAAAAAAAAAAGTGCAACAAAGAAGCCAGCAACACCACAAAATAACACACAGCAAAGTGACAGCAATTTATACCTATTCATAGTTATATTGACTGTAAATGGATTAAATGAACCAGTCACAAGACAGAGAGTAGAATGGATAAGAAAACAAGATCCTTCAAAATGCTGTCTACATGAAATATATCTTACATATACAGGAGCAAAAATAGACTAAAAATCAAAAGATAGAAAAAAATGTATAAAGCTAACAGCAATAAGAAAAAAGCAAGAGTGGTAATATTAATATCCCATAAAATATATTTTAAGGCAAAAACCAGCGTAAGAGACAAAGACTAAATCACAATTAAAATTTCAATTTAATAAGAGGACATAACCATAATGATAAAACCTCAAAAAATACATAAATCAAATTCAAATAGAACTGATGAAAGAAACAGACTTTATAATAATAGGAGATTTTAATACACATCATTTAGTGAAAAACAGAACTAGAAACTCAACAAAGACACATTAGAACTAGAAAATATATTTAGCCAATTTTATCTCACAGCCTTATACAGGGCACTCAAACAAACAACAATAAATGCACATTGTTTCCCATGCCAATGGAACAATCTCCAAAGTAGACCATATGTTAGGCTACAAAGCAAGCCTCAATACATTTTATATCATCTTAATACTAAAAAACATTTTCTCAGATCACAACTCTATAAAATTGTTGGTGTTAGATTTTGTTAGGTACTGTCTAGTCGGTTCTGACTCATAGCTAGCTTATGTACAACAGAACAAAAAACACTGGTCGTTCTTCACCATGCTCAAAATTGTTGCTATGCTTGAGACAATTACTGCTGCCACTGTGCCAGCCCTCCTCATTGGGACTCTTCCTGTTTTTCACTGACCATCCACATAATCAATTATGATGTCCTTCTCCAGGGACTGGCTACTTTTGGTTATATATTAAAATTTAAAAATTCAAGTCCTTCCTATCAAGATGACCCAGCAAAAATAAGATTTAATAGCCACTATTTTTGTGACCCATCACTTTTAATTGAGACAATATTCAGGCTCTGCTCACTATCCTCCTGACTAGTAATGAGAGAAAGCTGGTCTCAGATAAGGCACAAGACAAAACAGCATGCATCCATGGAGAAAATCCCAAAAGGACCCTGGCTCTAGTTGAGTCAATTCTTCTGACTGACCCCAAGTGAAGGGGGTACTACAAAAGGTACATTATTGAAAGGCTAAAGAACAACTCAAGACCTAGGACAACAGGCTGGCCTTCACTTATATCAGGACAAACGACCCTTTGAAGTTAGCAGATCAACTTCATGCAGATGCTGACTAGTTGGGAACTCAAATATTTACTGCTATTGGTAGACACTTTTTCTAGATAGGTATAAGCTTTCCCCACCTGGAAATTACCCTACGTTTGGACTTCCAAAAGTTGTCCAGAGTTACAATGGAGCATCATTTATTACCGATGTTATCCAACAAGTCAAGAAACACCTACAGATAAAATGAAGTTCGCATTCAGTACGGAGACCCCAATCTTCAGGGAAAGTGGAGAAAATGAACCATATTTTAAAGAAATAAATGACAAAACTCTGTCAGGAAATGCATCTATATTGGAACCAGGTGTTGCCCTTAGCCCTGTTCTGAATTTGGGTAGTCCCCAGAAGCTGGCTTAAATTGAACCCATAAGAAATTGTATACGGTAAACCTTTCCAGGCAGCTTCCCTCAACCTTCCACCTGATCTTAACCAAGATTTGAAGGTGCAGTACAACACCTCCATCAAGCACTCTCTATTATTCATAAATTTGCTATTCCCAGGTCTGCTTCTTCCCCTACAGGTAACCTGCACCCTGGAGACTGCATCCTGCTCAAGACATGGAATGATGTCTTCTCAAATTCAAGTTAAAGAAGTGGACCTAGCCTTGGATGATTCGACTGACTACCTCTACTGCTCTCAAATTCTTGGAACTCAAAACTTGGATTCACTATATATGAGTCAACAAATATTCCAGAGAAATATGGGCCGTGGAGTCTTCCTCCAATCTCAAGCTGCAATTAAAGTTGCGTTAAACAGTCACTGGAGAAGGATGTCATGCTGGGTAAGATGGAGGGTCAGAGAAAAAGAGGAAGACCCCCAACAAGATGGATTGGCCAGGTGGCATCATTGATGGCATCAAGTGTGGCAGCGGTAGTGAGGTTGGCCCAGGATCGGACATTGTTTCGTTCTGCTGTGCATGGGGTCACTATGAGTCAGTTCCAACTCGATGGCACCTGACAACAACAACAACAATCTTATCCCTCGTGCCATGAGTTGGATGCTCTAGTTTAATCCCCTTTCACTGAGATGAAAATGTGTGGTTACATCTGGCAAAGCATGTAATGAATGTGTCTGATTTCTGTCTCTCTGGGGAAACCTATGTAGAACAAATCTTTACTTCTAGCTTAGTTAGAGTATATCCCCCTTTAGACTTGATCCTTAACTACACTTTATTCCAACATATCCAGAAAAATATTACCTATAGAGATATCTATAATTGAAGCCTGGTAGTTAGAGGGAATGGAATCCTAGTGTGGCAGTGTGGATTAATGTGCTGAACTGCAAAGTTGGTTTGAACTGCAAGGTTGGTGGTTCAAGCTCATCAGTCACTCCTTGGAAACTTTATACAGGGTCGCTATGGGTCAGAACTGACTCAACGGCACCTAACAAAAACAAGACCTTAGAGAGAAAGTGTGTGACATGTTGTCTATAGAGCTTAGAACTGTCACTGTGAGTCAAAATGTGTTCAGTTCACTGGGTGTTCCCTAGACTGCCAATGCCTTGATCTTAAATTGCTCAAAGACTGAGATTGTATCCATTGTCAATGGAAATATCAAAATACCCTCAGGACAGTTTTTACTTTGTAGACATAGGGCTTTCTCATATGTCCCTGCTAATGGCTCTGAGGGCCCTGTTCACTAGGATGCCTTACTATCTCATGCCCTGGGTACAGAATTTAGATGTTAAGAAAAGCCATGCTACCTGAGAGGCTCAACTATCTGTACTGATCCGCACCTGTTTAGCACTGCAGACTAAGCGGCTTTGTCTGTCTTTTGTAAGGCTCGCTATGTTTATGGACCTAAACATTGAAGTAAGTAGACTGGCCTACTCTATAGTCAAGGCCTTCAATACCATTTGTCAAGCAATTAGTGTCTTAAGTGTAAAATATGGGCAGTTGCCAGAAGTAGTTTGGGGAAACAGAGCTGCTATTGATAATCTATTTCTACTTAAAAATCATGGGTGTGATACATTCAAAGGAATATATTGTTTCAATTTATCTGACAACTAAGAACTAATAGAATAGAAATTAAAGATTATAAAGAAAGTTAAACATAATATCAAACAGAGGAATGAATTGTTTGGAATAAAAATCTAAGATTGGTTCTCATGTTTCTCTAATATTAACTAGTTGAGGACTCTCACTGCAGGAGTAATCTTATTGCTTGCTATTTGAATAATAGCTTGCTGTTGTAGACAAATCATTCCCTGTTGTCTCACTTGTATGAAAGCTATCTGAAGTCTTGCTCAACCTATCCCCTTGGAATTTGACAAAAAAACAGCATGTACTTGATCAAAGTAACTACTTTTGCTTAAAACAGGCCTTATAGATACAAGACTAATCAAATAACAGTAGGGAATGGGTGAAGAATTTTAATGAGTTTTTATTTTTAGTCATATGTGTTTAAGCCCTTAAATCGTTATTCCTGGTCATTACTGCTCTAACTTTTCCCTTTAGTATGTACTCCTGGAGCATATAGGCTAAATTATTTCATGCTGCAGTGTTAGTTTAAACTTCAAAGAAGAAAGTAAACTTGGAGGAAAACCAGAAAGTTATGATCTTATGCCTCAATGGAAAGACTGTATCCTTAAGACAGATGTTTTTGATAAAACCAATAACATTGTTTGGAGGGACAGTCACATCCCAGTGTGTAAGGGGCTGTGACCCAGTGAAATGTAGATTGTACTTCCAGATGGGAGAGCTATTAAACTCTGAGAAAAGAATGTAGAAATACAGATAGATTGCATACCCAAAAGGGTATAAGAACTCCAACTGTGTTGGGGGAAATAAGAGAGTCTTTGAGAGAGATCTCACTGTCTTCCAAATCTGACAATAAAACATATTATCAAGAGGGACCAGTCACTGGAGACAGATATCTTGTTTGGTAAAACGGAGATTCAAAGGAAAAGAGGACGACTCCCAATGACATGGATTGGCACTGTGGTGGCAGCGTTGGGCTCTCAGAAATAGCAACAATTGTAAGGTCAGTCCAGTCCTGAGCAGTGTTTCATTCTGTTGTGCATAAGGTTGTTATAAATTAGTACTGACTCAATGGCACCTAACAACAACAAATAATCCTGCAACAACAGTCATGTACAGGTAGAGACATACAGACTGAACAGGTATGAAAGGGAGAGTGTGTGCATAACAACAAATTTGTAAAGGTTTGCTAGGGTACCTGTCCATTTACCTTTGTGGCAAACATATCTATGAATGCAGTGGAGCATACAGGTGGCAGTGTTTTCTTCTATCGGACATAGGGTTGCTGTGATTCAGAGCAACTTTTTTTTTTTTTTTTTACCTATGGTAGCTTAGTGGTTACGAATCGGGCTGCGAACC
>NW_006408535.1:2773771-2778733 GCF_000296735.1 Chrysochloris asiatica
AAGATGAGGCGATCTGCTCCCGTAAAGATTTACAGCCTCGGAAACCCTATTCAGGGTCGCTATGGGTCGAAACCAACTCGACGGCACTTAACAACAACAACATAGAGATATCTATAATTGAAGGCACCAAGCAACAACAAGAGGTACAAAGTAGTAACTAAATTGAAAAATAAATGAATGAATGCTCATGATGCAAATATTTAACACTTGTGTACTGGAGATATAGATTTAATATAGGAGCAAAATAATCTGAAACTAACCTGGTAGCGTAGTGCTTACGAGTCAGACTGCTAACCTCAAGGTCGGCAGTTCGAAACTACCAGCTGTTCTGCGGGAGAAAGAGGCTTTATGCTCCTGTAAAGATTTACAGCCTCAGAAACCCTGTGCAGGGTCACTAGAGTCAGAACCAACTCCACGGTACTTAACAACAACAGCAATAATAATATAAATTAAAATTGTACAAACATCGCACTTTTTAAACACATTTTCAAATGTTATTTTACTAATTAAAACATAAATAAAAAATGTGGCAATAATTCAAATGAAGAGTCAAAGATAGTCAATATTCCCTTACTCCTTCAATTACATGGATGCTTCAGACCACAGGACTTACAGAGGGTAAATTATTTAGAAAGTTGCCTAATATGCCCATTATTTATCAGTGAAATTTATAGTCATGAATCCTCTTTTGCAAGTTGAAAGTAAACAAAAATAAAATTAATATAGAAGAGATGAAAGCTGTTTCATGTTTGCTAAATTACTCACCTAAATCCTAATTTGAATTTCCAATTAATTTAAACTCCTCTCCCTCTGCAAAGATCTTTCATATAATCTAAATTTTTCAAACGGTGTTTTGAGTTGTTCATCTCAAACTAGCACAAAACCGCTTCTCTGTCAGTTACACCATTTCAAAAAATATTTAAGATTTGCTTTCTGTTATTATTTGTAGGTTTTATTTGCATCAACGATAACATTAACTGCCGGAACTAACACATCGGTGGTGGAAGAAGTAAAACCAGAATACGCCTTAGAAGCTAAAATGGCCAGAATTTGTCTCTCATACTTAAGACATATTATCAGGAGTGATAAGACCCTGGAGAAGAACATCATGCTTGGTAAAGTGGAAACCCCAAAGATAGGAATTGGTACAGTGGCAGCAACAATTGACGCAAGCACAGCAGCAGTTGTGAGAATGGTGCAGGACAATGCAGTGTTTCGTTCTGTTGCACGTACTCTCTATGCATGTGATTATAATCTCATTGGGAATTTGCTGTCTTTGTTAAATTAATGAGGCAGGCTGAATCTAGGGTGTATACTGAGTCAACCCATTTTGTGTTGTAAAACAGATTAAGCAAGCAGGCAACCAAGATGAGGGAAGATACAAGGAGTCTTTAAAAGGTTTGTTAGAAATTCCTTTATTTTTTAATTATATTTTGTCATGAACTGTTTGAAGTCCCTCATATATACAGAATTATTTTTTGAAAAGAAAGAGATACTAGGTTTACTGGTGAGAAACAGGAAGAACCTGAGACTATGGGCTTTGATCACCCTTCAGGTCTGGAATGGAGCACATCCTCCTTCAGCTAAACAGTTGATAGGTCTGTAGGGGGAACAACTTACAGCCAAGTAGATAGGAAAAACAGAGAATGCCAGAAAGATGTTTGCCTGTGCTTACTGACTATGCGAAAGCTTGTGACTGCATGGATAATGACAAGCTCTAGATAACATTGTGAAGAATGGGTATTCCATAAAACCTAATTGTACTCATAAGGAACCTATACATAGACCAAAAGTCAGTAATTCAAACAGAACAAAGGAACACTGAGTAGTTTAAAGTCAGGAAAGGTGTGTACCTGGATTGTATTCTTTCACCATACGTAGTCAATCTGTATGATGAGCAAATAATCTGAGAAGCCAGGCTATATGAAGAACAACATAGCATCAGGATTGAAGAAACACTCATTAACAACCTGTGATATGCAAATGATACAACTTTGCTTGCTGAAAAGTAAGAGGACTTAAAATACATACTGATGAAGATCAAAGACCTCAGCCCCCAGTAAGGGTTGCACATCCTTGTAAAGAAAACAAAAATTCTCACCACTGGATCAATAAATCATATCATGATAAATGGAAAAAAGATTGAAGCTGTCAAATACTTCATTTTGCTTAAATCCACTATCAATACTCATGGAAGCAGCTGTTAAGAAATCTAATGATGTATTACATTAGGCAAATCTGCTGCATAAGACCTCTAAAAGAGGTAAAGATCAAAGAGATCAGTTTGAGGTCTCAGGTGCACCTGACCAAAGCCATTGTGTTTTCAATAGCCTCATATACATATGAAAGTTGTCTAGTAAATACAGAAGACGGTAGAAAAAAAGCTACATTTGAGTTATGATATTGGAGAAGAATATTAAAAGCACCATGGACTGCCAAAAGAACAAACAAATCTGTGCTGGAGGAAGTATAGCCAGAATGTTCTTTAGCAGCCAGTATGACAAGAGTTCTCTTATGCTTTAGACATAGTATCAGGAGGGACCATTCCCTGGGAAAAGAACATCATGCTTAGTAAAGTGGAAAGTAGAGAAAAAAAGGAAGAACCCCAGTGAGATGGATTTGCACAGTGGCACCAGCAGTGGGCTAGCATGAAAGTGATTGTTAGAATGCTGCAGGACTGGCAGTATTTTGTTCTTTTGTAAGTAGGGCCTCTATGAGTCAGAACCAACTTAATAGCACCTAACCTAATGTGGCAGATTTTTATTGAAAATCTTTCCACCAAAATAAATCAGGTAGTATGAGGGACTTCTTGTTATACTTAGAATATGATTAATGACAGAAATACTAATTGCACTTTACGTTTTTTATTGGTTATTTAATTCATTGAAAAACTATAGTTAATTCATCCTACTTAAATTACATTCTGTTCGTTACATATTTTTTTCTTACAAAGCACTGTCTTTGCTTTAACATTTCATATTTTAAACATGATGACATTATTTCTTGGTACATAGCTGGTTATTTTGAGACTACTTATTCCATTATGTGAATCTTTTTCATAGAAATAGACTTGAATTTTCACTTTTGCTTTGCTCTCACTATTGGAAATATACTTAGTTTAACTGGAAGCCAATTTTTCATTCTATAATGGGATCTATTTCAACTCTCCCAAAACTCAATTAACAGAGCATAAGAAGTATTCTTAGATCTTTTTAAAGTTTTAAATGATTGGCACATTTTGTTATTGCATGTGGACCTATGTTATATTTTTCTGTTGCATGAAATATCTGATTTGTGACAAGAGTCATATGTATAACAATCATCAGCTTCACATTCTAATTTTCCCTTTTCTGTATATACATTTTAAAAGCAAGTTCAGGGAGCATGCTTACTTAGGATCTCACATTTTAAAAATACAACAAATAAGAGTTTAAAGGGTGGGACTACAGCAAGACCCGCTCAGGGAACCAGCACTAAAAGTGATGCAGAGACATATGCAGAAAGAGGTGTGGGAGATTCTACACATTTTTTTCTCTTCCCTGTTGCGCCTTCTTTGCCCAGCCCAGACACCTTTAGACAGGTAGGTGTGCACTCTCCCACCCAACCCCCTGCAAAAAAAAAAAAAGCCCACAGCTGACCCCACAGTTTTCCCATGGTACAAAGAGAAGGAGCTTGGCGGCTACTTATGATGTCAGCCTCGAGGTCGCAGCCCTAAAATTGACTTGTGCAGGACCCTTGGTGGCTATGTGCCATGGAGTTGGTTCTGGCTCATGGTGACCCTGTGCAGATATTCTGAGGCTGTGGGTCTTTGTGGGAGCACAGCACCTTCTCTTTCTCCCACAGAAAAGCTAGTGGTTTTGAGCTGCTGACCTTATGGATTGCAGCCCAATTCATGACCACTGCACTATAGGAGCTACTTGTGCAGGACTCTTACCCAGGCCTATATAGCAAGAAAAAAGCAGACATGTCAGGCCTGACAGACAAACCATAGAACAATCTGTAAAACCCCAACATAAAAGGACACAACTACATCAAGAATTACACTGTGCAGAGGCAGATACCTAACTGACCTTCAGGGAGAAAAACAGTGGACAATCTTTCTCCCATTAACTTCTCAATATCTATCTGTGCACCTCCACAGGATGACTAGAGGAGGACTCTAAGAGAGCAGACACCCCCACCCACTGTTGGAGGCTTCTACAGTGCACACACACTGCCTGTGGACACTCAGACACAGTTTTATTTTATTTCAAAGTGGTGTTTTTTGTCTCTGCTTTTATATTACTTCCGCTATTGGTCCTTTTGATCACACATACTTCCTTGAGGTGGGAGCTTTTACTCCCTATGTTACCCAAGAAGAGACAGCAGTTGTGGTCATATAACCAAGCTACAAGCTACATAATATTCCACCATTGAGACAAGAGCCAATAACAGCTATTAAGCATTACATGCAAAAAGAGAAGTGTATCTCCTGGTCATATCCACCAGGAAACACACAGTAAGCTTAATAACACAACAACAACAAAAACATTTAAGCATTAAAAAACCCACATAACTACTAGAAATGACAAACAAAATATCTCAAACACAACATACGATCTCAAAACATGTCCCAAAACAGAAAAGAATAACTGAGACAAATGTGCTAGAGACAGAGAAAGTCTCCCCAGAAGAGGAAGAGCAGGTTTTGGATTTGTATAAGAAAGAATTCAGAAGAATGATATGGAAACAAATACAAATGCTCTGAAAAGGGGTGCAGAAAAACAAGAAGTCAGGAAAGTACTACAAGAGCAATCAAACAAGATTGATATACAGCAATGGAAATAATTTAAAACCTGAAAAAAGAGGTCCAGATGATGAATGATAAAATATCAGAAATAGATAATACACTGAAAAGGGAAAGGAGCAGAATAAAAAAGATGGAAGCCAGAACTAGCAAGCTGGAAGACAAATCTCTCAATA
>NW_006408535.1:2790225-2797347 GCF_000296735.1 Chrysochloris asiatica
GGATAAGAATATTGAAAAGTCCTATGGACTGCCAGAAGAACAAACAAATCTGCGTTAGAAATACAGCCAGAAAAACTCCTTAGAATCAGGATGATGAGACTTCATTTCTCATACTTTGGATTTACTATCAGGAGGGACCAGTCTTTGGATTAGAACATTATGCTTGGTAAAGTGGACGGTCAGTCAACAAAAGGAAGACCCTCCTATGAGATGGATTGGCACAGTGGCAGTAGCAGTGGGCAAATGTAACTGACTCAATGGCACCTAACAACAACAACAAGTTTTTTTCTTTGAGTGAATTTCGACTCATAGCAACCCAGTAGCATAGACTTATAGGAGTAGCTGATGAGCTTGAACCACTGACCTTGAGGTTCAAACTGACCTTGTGATCCAGCACATTAACACACAGCACCATACCAGGACTCCTATAAAAAATGGGGTGGCTGTGAGTCGGAACCGACTCAACAGCACTTAACAACAACAACATCAACATAAAGACATGAAGTGAATGATTTACAAACTTTCATGGGTCAGCTAAGTTTTAGAATGATGGGTCAAGGAGAATCCCCATTGACTAGGGATTGGAGGATGATGCGGATACAGTTTATGATTTCAATTGTGAGTAATTGTTAGTAGGATTAACTGTGGTTGTCAAAACTGTAATTGTAGAAGATGTATAACTAAAAGGAGGGAGTAGTTACCTTTCATTTCAGGAACAGATGGTCCCCAAAGCATCATTAAAGAAGAGCATGAGTGGAACTTGGGATCCCTGCCTGGAAAAGCAGTGACAGCAGAGGGGGTGGCAGAGGGGGTGGCATGGAAAGACAGAGCAGCCATGGACTCTAGGCCCATGGTCTGAATTAAGGCTATAAGCCTATAGAGGGAGCCTGGCTTGTAGAATGGGCCCTTCAGACATTTAAATAAATATATGCTTTTTTGCTTTGTTTTGCATGTGTGCATCAAATAATTTTGTTTTGCTAATTTATGACATTTAAGAAGAAGTTGACAAGGGTGAAATATAATGGTTAGTGCTTTGTGTCAACTTGACTAGGCCAGAATTTCCAGAGATTTAGCTGTTGGGATGTTCTTATTCCTATGATGATGAAGCCAAATGCAGGCCTAGTTTCTCTATGATGAGTGGCTATAGCTTCCTTGAGCATGTGGTCTGCTCCCAATACAGTCAACTTGATCAGGCCAGGATTTCCAGAGATTTAACAGTTGGGATGTGTATATTCCCGTGGTGATGAAACCTATAATGGGCATAGTGACTATGAGTAGTCAATCAATTTGAAGGAACGCTTCATTGGGAGTGTGGCCTGCTCCCAATATAATGAGCATGCAGGAGGTACTGTCTCTCTTCCATCTGGGGACCTGGAACTATACAATTGTAATATAATAAGAGACAGAGTCCTGGTATGGCATTTTACGTTAATGCACTGGACTGCAAAGTCAGTTTGAACCACAAGGTTGGTGATTCAACCTTACCAGTCACTCTCTATGGGTCAGAACTGACTTGATGGCACTTAACAAAGATAAATAAATAAATATGTGTGTATATATATGCACACACATATATATGTTGTTGTTGTTAAGTGCCATTGAGTTGATTCCGACCCATAGCAATCCTATATAGGGATTCCAAGGAGCAGCTGGTAAGTTTGAACCACCTACCTTGAAGATCAAACAGCTGTGCAGTCTGGTGCATTAACCCATAGTGCCACACCAAGAATATATATTTATATATATTCAATGTCTTTATATATGTTTCAATGGTTTGTTTCTGTAGAAAACCCAGCCTAAGATATGTCAGTTCTATGAAAGAACCAAAAGGACAATCTAGACCTAAAAACTAAACTATCAGTAATAATGAATTCATTTAATATGTTTAACAGCAGATGGTACTAAGCAGAAAATTTTTTTTAATGAATTTGAAAGCAGATCAATAAAAGATCAATGAAAATAAGTATACTAAAGTATGTAGATAAACAATTTATAATTTGTAGTTATACAGCAGAAGAGGAAAAATGAGGAAGAAGAAACCTTTGAAAAGGTGTTTCCTAAAATATTCTGAAATGTGAAAATGACATCAGCCTATGGATGTAACCTTAACCCTAAACAAGAAAAATTTTAAATGCCCTTAGGAATATTGTTGTCACACTTAATATAAAATAAAGGGACACAATATTTAAGTGAACAAGAGTAAGAATGATGGCAGATTTCTCATCAGAAAATGATAGAATAGTATTCTTAAAGTACTAAAAAAACGACAACAACAGATAATTGTCAATTGTCTAGAGACCAATATCCAACAACAACAACAAAAATCACTTAAGAATTAAGGGGGTTGGGGAAGAGCATTTATTGGAAATCAAAATTTGAGAGACTTTATTTCCAGCAGGATTATACTACCAAAGAAACTAAAATAATATTTTATACTAAAAGAAAACAACACAGATATTAATACAGGCCTGCAAGAAGGAATACAGAATGGCAAATCTGATAAATACATGGGTAGGTAATAAATATTAAAATCCTTGAAAGACTATTGACTTTTCAAACCAAAAAAAGTAACTATAATTGGGTGGGAGAGAATTATAACATATATTATTATTATTGTTATTGTTAAGTGCCAACGAGTCAGTCCCAATTCATAGCAACCCTGTACAGGGTTTTCAAGGAGCAGCTGGTGAATTTGAACTGCCATGTATTTGTTTTGCAGTCCAGTGCCAATTTTCTATGGATTATATGAATTGTTAATCTCTGATGAATTAAGAATATACAATAACCCTACCCAGAGAAGCAATGATGCCTGGAGCAGCTGGGGACTCTAGATCCAGAGAGGGAGAAGCACTGTGTGCTGAAGACTGGGGGGCAGGCTTGCAGTGTATTCCCTTTGGTTAGTTGATGATGTATGGAGGGGATTGTAATCATGGCAATGAAATGAAAGAATGAATGTAAAACCAATGTTCTCCCATGTAAACTATCACATAACTCACAATAAAACATTTTTTTAAAAAAAAAAGGATATACAATATAACCCATAGAAAATCCACAAATCAGATAACAGATCAGTGTGTACCTATAAAGTGAAGCTGTTACTGTTAGGTGTACACTGAGTCAGCTTTGACTCAGAGTGACCTTATGTATAACAGAATAAAACATTGCCAGGTCCAATACCATCCTATTTGTTGCTATGTTTGAGCCCACTGTTGCAGACACTGTGTTAATCTATCTCATTGAGGGCCTTCTTCTTTTTGGCTGACCTGTAACTTTACCAAACATGATGTCCTTCTAAAACAATTTGTCCCTCCTGATTACATATCCAAAGTAAGTAAGGTAAATTCTGCTGTACTTTCTCCAAGCCCAATTTCTTTGCTGTTCATGAAATCCAATTTTCTTCTCCAACACCAAATTTTTTATGTATCGAATCTCCTTTAATCTTGTTTTTACATTGTTCAATTTTCCTATGGGTAAGAGGTGATTAAAAATACCATGGTTTAGGTAAGATACAGCTTAGTAATTGAAGTCATATCATCACTTTTTGTCATAAAAAAGATGTATTTTTTTAAGATTTAATCAATAAATCAATTTAAAATATTTCTGCTTGACTGCTGATCAAAGTAAAATAAATATTTGACAAATTCAAGTTTTTTTTGCCACTTATCATGATAAGTGCCACTTATCATGAAGGAGCTCTGGTAGCGTAGTGGTTACAAATCGGGCTGTGAACCTTAAGGTCAGCGGTTCGAAACTACCAGCCACTCCGTGGGAGAAAGATGAGGCTTTCTACTCCCGTAAAGATTTACACCCTCGGAAACCCTGTACAGGGTCGCTACGGGTCGGAACTGACTCGACGGCACTTAACAACAACAACAATAATGATATTGTTAACTGGTCTAGTTGTAAGGACTTTTATATATTTTACTGTATTCTTTTACCTTCATCAGTTAGTGCTTTATGTCACCTTCATTTTGGCAAGCAAGTTTACATCATCAGTGTATGTCCCTGGAGAAGGACAACATGCTTGGCAAAATGGAGACTAAGTAAAAAAAGAGAAAGACCCCAATGAGCTGGATTGACACCATGACAACAATGGGCTCAAACACAACAATTGTGAGGATGGCACAAGTCTGGGAAATGCTTTGTTCTGTTGTTCATATGGTTGCTGTGAGTCTACTAATAACAAAAACCTATGAGAAAAAGAATAATCTCTGAAAATAGAAAATCTGGTATTCCAGGAGGCAGAAGAGTTAGATTATGTCAGAAATGGGGCAATCTGAAATTAAAAAAAAAAAAAAAGTCTAATCAGGTGTTCTCTTTAAAAGGCACAAAGATTGATTAGGCTTCCTCATTACTTAGAGAAACTATCCTTCAATACTCCCAATGCATTTCTTTTCTCATTCAAATCAGTGTCTATGCTACTTCCTGCTTACTTATTCAGTTTCCCCATAATGCTATACAAGCAAATGCCAGGAACACTGAAAAATCCAGTCATTGAAAAGCCTTGAATGTTTAACAAATGGGTATTTTGTTTTAAGTACTCGTTATTGTGTAGTGCTATCAAGTTGTTTCCAACTCATAGAGAACCTGTATAGGGTTTCTGATCTTGTAGTTCAAACCAACCTTACAATCCATTGCTTATCCTACAAAATTACACCAGGACTCCATTTTAAGTATGTTCTTGTTGTTGTCAAATTGGTTCTGAGTCATAGCCATCCTGTATAGGGTTTCCAAGGAGTGGCTGATGGATATGAACCACTGACCATGTGATTAAAACTGACTTTACAGTCCAGTATTTATTCAACAGTGCTATACATAAATTAGGCTATGACTTTCCCCATTAGGTGTCTCAAATAACTTTATGAACCTGAGGACCTCTGGTAGCATAATGATTACAAATCAGGCTGCAAACCACAAGGTCAGCAGTTCGAAACTACCAGCTGTTCTGCAGGAGAAAGATGAGGCTATCTGCTCCCATAAAGATTTACAGCCTCAGAAACCCTGTATAGGGTTGCTATGAGTCGGAACTGACTTCATGGCACATGACAACAACAACATGAGTGAATACTAGAACCTGAAATTGAAAATATTCAGAAAGAGGTGCTAAACCAAGGGATCTCTTAGGAGCCAAACTTTCTTGATGATACAGCTTCCTTAACATTTCAACAGACAAATATCTAAGTGCCTGTATGAATAAGCATATATAGATCTCTCAAAAGTTCTCAGGAATACAAATATAGAAGTGTCTAAAATTTACTTACGTTTGCAAAGAGATGAATTGAGGTGAATTGAGGACTAAGGAAGAGAGGAAAAATTAGGGGATTGGGGAAAATGTTACTTTCAAGTTTTATTTTTCCTTTAAGAAAATATTCACAGATTGAAATGTGTGGAAATAATTCTGATAAAATCAAATGGAAGAATGCCTAAGTTGCAATAAATGAGTTCAAATTTTAGAGACTTAATGAATTATAGCTAAGATAAAACTCAAATAAGATATCTGAAATGCTACTAATAATTCTTTGTAAAAATCATGAAAAGAAGAAATGTAAATGAAACTGATTAAAATCATGGGAGATATGAATGATGTGTTAGTGATCTAGTGCTGCTATAACAGAAATACCAAAATTGTATGTAGCTCTAGCAAGCAGAAATTTTTGCTCTAGCAAGCAGAAATTTATTCTGTTGTTAAGGAGACTTGAAGTCTGCATTCAGAGTTCCTGATACAGGGGAAGGCTTTTTCTTTCTCTCAGTTCTGAATGGTGGAGGGGCAGGAAGTCCTCGTCTGCTTTCATTATCTGTGGCCCCTCTTTTCCTTGGAGATCTCAATGTGTCCTGATTATCTATCTCTCCCAGGATCTAGGAGGTTCTTTCTTGGTCTTTCTAATCTCTATTTACTTGTTTAATCCCGTTTATCTCTCAAAAGAGAACAATTCACAATACAACCTAAATCTGGAGACTGAATCCTGTCTCATTAATACAACTGCCTCTAAACCTGCTTCATCAACAAATTGACACATCTTTTGGGGGGACACAATTCAATCCAGAGCAGAGGATGAGGAATAAGCTCTGTTAAACATTAAAATAAACTGGGTAACATTTAATAAAAGGTGGGGGGGAGGGTTGTAAACATAAAAAATAGTGAATATCAAAAGCAAGAATAAGATTGCTAAAAATAAATCATAAAAACTATGTTTTTAAATTGATTGTTAGAAACACATTCTATTTGGACAACTCCCAACCCCTTGTTAACATTATCCACGACAGTCCGATCAATTTCTACCATACAGTACATAGAAGTACTGCTCTACTAACTTCCCAAGGCTGTAATCTTTAGGAAGCAGACCACTTCATCTTTCTCCTGCATAACAACTCATCAATTCAAGCTTTCTGGTTAGCAGCACTATATATACTTAACCCACTACAACATCAGGGTTCCTTGGCTAATATTGTTTGTTATGTGCCATTGAGTGGGAACAATTACATGCTCACAAAACAACAATCAGATTATAACTTGAATTTGAGAATGAATTATTGACAGGCTATTTGGACCAATTTTTTTTCTAGTACTTGAGTCATTTATAATTCGTATTGCAAATTAACCAATTGTTATATCAGTGCTTTGAGAGCCTCCTAGCTAGACAGAAGGATGACCAGTGCCAGAATTCAAACCATCATCCATTAAAGATGACAAAGAGTGGCAGCAGTTTAAATATTGCCAAAATTCAGAAATCTATAGTGACTCTCCAAATTTCACTCTGTCATACCAGAAATGGTTTCTTGCTGCATTATCTTCTCCATGGGACATTACTTCAGCGCTGTGTATGTAGTGCCTTTCAGTCTATCTGTGTGTAGTGCCTTTCAGTCTATTTGTGTGCATGGGAATTGTTGTTGTTATCAGGTGCCATCGAGTCGGAACCGACTCATAGCGACCCCATGTGCAGCAGAATGAAACAATGTCCAATCCTGGGCCAACCTCACTACCGCTGCCACATTTGAGTCTATCAATGATGCCACCTGGCCAATCCATCTTGTTAGGTGTCTTCCTTTTTTTCTCTGACCCTCCACCTTACCCAGCATGACATCCTTCTCCAGTGACTGTTCCCTCCGGACAATATGTCCAAA
>NW_006408535.1:2797447-2799197 GCF_000296735.1 Chrysochloris asiatica
CCACCTTACCCAGCATGACATCCTTCTCCAGTGACTGTTCCCTCCGGACAATATGTCCAAAGTATGAGAGACGAAGCTTAGCCATCTTGGGAATTAGAGGAAGAAAAAGAATGTTGTGAAGTGTGAAAGTGGACGTGCTTCATGAGAGAAGGGCTTTGCTGAATTTGCTTGTTTCTTCTAAGTACAATATCAGAAGCTAGAAGTTATAACTATTATTGGTTCTAAAACGTAATCTTCCATATTGTCTTTTAGAGTCCTAAAGCAGTTGATATGTGTGCCTGTTTATGCAGAACAGCACACGATATTAGTTCACAAAAGCTAAAGCATATGTCCTACAATATTACTAGTGTGTCAGTGTCAATTAAGCAAATGGAGAAAATGCCTAACACAATGTTTTCACTACATTTTTTAAAAATTTCAATAATAAATAATCATACACACTTTTTTTATTCTCTACATTTCTGAATTCAGTTGACACCTGCATATTTAGGTAACTTGAATTCTGTTTAACTATCACATATAAATGTTGGTATGGAATTAGTGCAAATTTTGGTGAGGGTAGAAAGTCATCTTTGACTTTCTGCTAGATTTTGTTAATAGCATACATTAAAACATTCAAAGATAGTTCAGAAAATGTGTGCTTTAGGAATTTGGGAGGCATGATGACAGAATCATGTTTCAAGATCTTGACAGGCTGAAATGATGGGCAAAATCTAACAAGACGGGCTTAATAAGAATAATTATAAAGTTACCCAAGGGATAACTTATGTCCAAAAGTCTAATTGCACAAAGTGATTGGAAACAAATGTAGCCCAGAAGCAAAAAGTATGAAGAAAATTATAAAGCAGCTTAAGAGTTTCAGTTGATAATTCCTCAATTTTGTTAACAATATTATGAGGTGAATATAATAGTAAATTTTATTATTTTATGCATTTATTTAAAATAAGTATGTGTTACTTGATTATTTTATTATAGTCTGCCCTTGCAAAATGATTTCTAGTTTGCCATCCTTTATTTTTGTTGTTGTTAGGTGCCTTTGAGTCGGTTCTGATTCATAGCAAAAGAAAGAAATACTACCCAATTCTGCATCATCCTCACCTTTACTGCTACAATTGAGCCCATTTCTGCTGCACTGTGCCAATCCATGTCTTTGAGGGTGTTTTGCTTTTTCACTTACCCTCCAATTTACCAAGCATCATGTCCTTCTCCAGGGACTGAACCCTCCTGATAACATATCTAAAGTATGAAAGACAAAGAAGTCTCATCATCCTGACTTCTAAGGAGAATTTTGGTTGTATTTCTTGTAACACAGATTTGTTTGCTCGTCTAAAAGTTTGTGGTACTTTTAATATTCTTTTCCAACACAATAACTCAAATTCATCAATTTTCCTACTGTTTTCGGTATTCCTTGCTCTTCTTTTACATGCAGATGAGGCTATTGAAAATACCATGGCTTGGGTCAGATGCACCTTAGTTCGCAAACTGAAATCTTTACTCTTGAATAGTTTAAAGAAGTCTGTGCATCAAATTTACCTAATGTAATATGTTGTTTGCTTTCTTATCAACTGATTCCAAGAGTGTTGATACTGGATGCAAGCAAAAGGAAGTATTTGATAAATCAATCTTTTCTCCATTTATCGTGATATTATTTAGTGGTCCTGCTGTGGTACTGTAGGATAAAAACTGGACCACAAGATTGATTTGAACTGCAAAACTGGTGGTTCAAACTCACCAGCCACTCCATGGAAAC
>NW_006408535.1:2803337-2808091 GCF_000296735.1 Chrysochloris asiatica
TATTTGAGTGCCTTCCATCCTGAGTAGCTCATCGTCTGTCACTATATCTAATGATGCTATGCTGCTATTCATGTTTTCATCTTCTGGCACTATATATGACTCTGTCTCTATTGATAAGGTTTTCAGTGTCTTAATATTCAGAAGCAGTATGTCTCTCCTTCCTCCCAGTCTGTCTTATTCTGGAAGCTCTACCGAAACCTGTACACAGGCAATCTGTTGGTTCCAGAATCACAGGAACAAATACACCACCACAGTGCAACGAAGTGTCAGACAAATGCTAGTGTAAATGTTTACAGTAGCAGAAAGCCTCATGTTTCTCTCTAGATCAGCTGGTGGATTCAAACTGCTTACTGGATGTGGTTAGTCATCTAAGGCATAACCCACTAAGCTACCAGGTCTACTTTGATTATAATAATCAGAATTTTATAGATTGCTTACTATGTGCTATGTGCAGGTATTATAAAATAGTTAAATATTAATTTATTTAATCCTCACATTACCTGAAGTAGTTCTTACAGATAAGTTAACTGAAGCATAGATACATTGAATTGGTTTGGTAAGGCCACACAAAAAGCTATTAAATCAGAATTTAAGAAGGCTGTCTTAAACCTGAGCTCATGTTCTTAATCCCTAACTGATATTGTTTCACAGAATTATATAAATCACAACAACTAAAATATAAAACCATATAAACATAAATGTATTATTTTAATTTTAGCTTTCATTGAGTCAGCATCCAAAGTTCTAGGGGAAAAAAAAGCAATATAATTTAATGTGTAAATGTCAAGCACACTGTTTTATGATTTCAGTCTTCAACTTATTTGCTAATGCCTTTATATTTTGACCGTATAATATGAACAGGTCTCAGTGACTAACACTCATCTATAATGTAGGTATAATTTCTGCTAACCAATCTTACAAAATCTAGTGAAAAAGGATATATTTAACTGTAATTTACAAGTCTTTACAATATCTTATATACTGCATTAACATTTGTTAGAGAGTCTTCAGCAAGAATAACTTTTAAGGTCTCAGCACAGAGGAACATACTGTGTATTTGGGTACAGAAAACTTGTAAAACTATTGTGAATTAATGTTATATTCGATAATTGTACAGAACTATAGATATAGAACAGAATGGTTTGGGGAGACCATGTAAGGCAGTGCATTTGAAAATGGTCTAGTCAAACTATGATAGTGGCCATCACTCTTTTGTTAGTTTCCCTTATTGTGAAGACTTGTGTGTTGCTGCGATGCTGGAAATTATGCTATCAGTATTTTAAGGATTAGCTGAGTCACCATTGGTGGACAGATTTCAGTGGAGCTTTCAGAGAAAGACAGATTAGGATAAAAGGAGAGGTGGACCGCTTCTGAATGGCTACGGTAAGGTTTTGGAAAATGGATATGGGTTTAACTATTGTCTTAGGCTGGATTCTCTAGAGAAACACCACCAGTGAAACTTATATAAATATGTATATAAGGACATGTTTATGTTAAGGGAATGGCTTACAGTTGTAGATGTGGGAGTCCTAGATGAACCAAACTCAGCAAACAGCCAGATCCAACAGGCAGGCAGGGTCTGCAGCCAGACAGCCAGGTAAGTCTAGCAGGCAGACAGAAAGGCAGGCAGGCAGACAGATCTAGCAGATAGACAAACAGGCACGCAGGCAGATAATAGAGCAGGCCACTTGATCAAGTCCAAAGAGCCAGAGGTTGGAGGATGAACCTGATGCAAGATCAAGACCCAGCAGAAAAGTAAGCAAGAATTGCCTGGGTGCTCATTATATTGGAAGCAGACCACACCCACAAGAAAACACCCTTTCACTTGATTGGCTGTTTATAGCCAATCAACAAAGAGTTAACTAGACCTGCTAATAACCAATCATCACAAAGTTAATTACATTGTTCCTAACCAATAGTCACCAAGTTAACTACATTGTATTAGATTTTATCATGGGAACAACCACATCTCAACTTCCAAACCACTGCAAATCCTGGAACAGTCAAGTTGACACAAAACCTTAACTATCACAGTCCTCTCCTTGTCAACTTGGCACATATAAACCATATGTGTCACCTTTAAATAAAGAAAACAAAGTCAAACTTGCACCTAACATGATGTTGCTGTTGTAGGTGCCATTGAGTTGGTATCGACTCATAGTGGCCTTACGTACAGCGGAACGAAACATTGCCTGATCCTGGGCCAACCTCACTACTGTTGCCACGTTTGAGTTCACTGATGCTGCCACTTGGCCAATCCATTTCACTGAGGGTCTTGCTCTTTTTCTCTGACCCTCCACCTTGCCAAACAAGATATCCTTCTCCAGTGACTGGTCCCTCCAGACAATATGTCCGAAGTATGAGAGATGAAGTTTGGCCATCTTGACCTCCAAGAATCACTTTGGCTGCACTTCTTCCAAAACGGATCTATTGGTTCTTTGGCACTTTCAATAATCTCCTCCAACACCATAACTCAAAAGCATCAATTCTGCTATGGTCTTCCTTATTCACTGTCCAGCTTTCACATGCATATGAGGTTACTGAAAATACCATGGCTTGGGTCAGGTGCACCTTAGTCCTCAAGCTGACATCTTTGCTCTTCAACACTTTAAAAAGGTCTTGTGCAACAGATTTGCCTAATGCAATACATCATTTGATTTCTTGACTGCTGCCTCGAAGAGTGTTGATAGTTGATCCAACTTCAATCTTTTCTCTGTTGATAAGAATGTTGTTTCTTGGTCCAGTGGTGAGGATTTTTGTTTTCTTTACATTGAGGTGTAATCCATACCAAAGGCTGTGCTCTTTGATCTTCATCAATAAATGTTCTAAGTCCTCAACTAATATATGTACAACTGAAAACACAATGACCCCATTTACACTGGTTTGAATAAATAAAAAATTTTTAATGCACACATACAAAGCAAACAAACAAACTATATATATATTATTGTTGTTAAGTATCCTCAAGTCAGTGCTAACTCATAGTGACCCTGTATAGGGTTTTCTGAGGAGTGGATGGTGAGTTTGAACTGCTGACCTTGTAATTCAAACCAAACCTTGCAGTCCAGTGCTTGTCCTATATTGCCACAATAGGACTCTCTCTCTGTATATATATATATATTCCATATTATATATTCCATTATATATATATATGGAGTATATAATACTATAGTCCTCATTTCTGCAACTGATCACATGCCTGTAGCATGTGTTTAGAACTACCTTCTTCACCTATTCATTCCATATTTCCATTGCCCTTGGCAACATTCCTGAAAGGTCTAGGTTATTAGTAGTCATGTTGGAATTGGGTTTCTATAATTTACAATTGATTTTATAACAGGGCATGGTAGTACTACATGACATCCTAAGGAATTGCCTAGATTCCACACATATTCTTCTTTACCTATGTTATTTAATTTCAATTCAATTTCCCCTTGGTAACCAGGATCAATCATAGTATCCAACAGAGTAACTTCCTTCTTTGCCTATTGATGAAGAGGCTTGAATTGCACAAAATCACCAAGAGGCATTCTTAACTTCCAGTTCAATGGAATTAGTATTATGTCACCAAGTGGGAGTATTCTTCCCTCTGAAACTAAAATGTCCAGACCTGAAGAGTATAGGGTGGCAGGGACAGGAAACAAAAATTTTGCAAGTGGGTCACTAAAGTATAGTGATTGGGGCCACTCCCATTTCCACCCCTTAGTTCTTGGACCTCTGAATCCTGGCTGTTTGAGAAATAGCACCATAGACTGGACATTGTTTTAACAGCATATACAGCCTACTGGAGTGTACTACCCCAAATCTTCAAGGCATTATCACATAGCTGGCACTGTAATTATGTCTTTAGAAGGCTACTCCATCATTCAATCAAGCCAGTGTCTTAAAGATGATGAGGAACCTGCATGGTAAAACCATTGAATTCCATGATCATGGGTGGGTGCACTGTGGCACTTCATTTGTTATTATATATGTCCCTTGGTCTGAGGTGATGCTATGCAGGATAACATAGTGGTGGATAA
This sequence comes from Chrysochloris asiatica, assembly GCF_000296735.1. Lineage (NCBI taxonomy): Eukaryota > Metazoa > Chordata > Mammalia > Afrosoricida > Chrysochloridae > Chrysochloris > Chrysochloris asiatica. The sequence continues at coordinate 2,807,360 of NW_006408535.1, forward strand.
GTCATTTTGCAAATTCACGGATGGTGGTTTTTGTAGAAGCAGTGCATATAGTGAAATCAAATCCATATCTAGAGTTAAGTTTCGATTACAGTAAGAACAAAGTTCTGCCATTTTCATGATGTAAGTGGTCCAGTATGATCAACCTGCCACCAGGTTGTTGACTGGTCTCCACCAGGAACGGTCTCAGATCTGAGACTCAGTGTTGGTTTCTGTTGCTGGCAGACCAGACACATATCAGTGGCTGTAGCCAAGCCAGCCTTGGTGAGTGGCTTTCCATCCTGCTAAGCCCATGCACATCCTCCAACCCTGCCACCAAGGCCACTTTGTTCATGATCCCATTGGACAATGACAGGAGTGACTGGAAAAAGAGCATGATTAATTTTAAAAGAAAGTGCCATCCTTTCCTTTTGGTTGTTAAATATCCTTTTGGTACACATTCACATGAGACACAAATATCTTCATTTTTTTTGACCCATTCCTTGTCAGCATTTTCCAGTCATGTTCCTTCGAAATGCCTGACCATCTAGCCAAACCACTGGTCACAGCATATTAATCAGTACAGAGATGCACATTGGGTCATTTCTCCTACTGAGCAAAATGAACAGCCAGATACATTGCTTAAAGTTTTTTCCATTAGGGGGGCTTTCCATCACCAGTGTCCTTCAGAGTAGTCCAAAAAAGGGACTGTAGTATTGCTGCTGTCTGTAAACCTAACATGAGTTTTCTCTTTCT
>NW_006408535.1:2810021-2810599 GCF_000296735.1 Chrysochloris asiatica
TGATCCAAGAAGAATGAAGTCCTTGACAACTTCAATATTTTCTCCATTGATAAGAATGTTGTTTATTGGTCCCGTGGTGAGGATTTTTGTTATCTTGACATTGAGATGTAATCTATACTGAAAGGCTGTGCTCTTTGATCTTCATCAGTAATTCATACAAAGTATGTAAATCATACAAAGTATGAATCTAGAAAAATTGGAAATTGTCAAAAATGAAATGGAATGCATAAACATTAATATTTTAGGCATTATTGAGCTGAAATGGACTGGTATTGACCATTTTGAATCTGACAACCACATGGTTTACTATACTGAGAATGAAAAATTGAAGAAGAACAGTTTTGCATTCATCGTCAAAAAGAATGTATCAAGATCAGTCATGAGGTACAACGCTGTCTGTGATAGGGTTATGTCCATCTGCCTATAGGAAAGATCAGTTAATACCTCTGTTATTCAAATTTATGCACCAACCACTAAAGCCTGTAAGGGTGAAATAGAAGAATTCTATCAACTTCTTCAATCTGAAATTAATCAAATATGGAACAGACCATCAATTGCCCATATGCAAATACAAACTG
>NW_006408535.1:2811389-2812551 GCF_000296735.1 Chrysochloris asiatica
CCTGTACTTTATTGACTATGCAAAGGCTTTCAATTGTGTGGATCATGACAAGCTATGGACAACATTGCGAAGTATGAGTATTCCAGAACACTTAATTTGCTCATGAGGAATCTGAACATGGACAAAGAAATAGATGTTAGAACAGAGCATGGGAACACTGAATGATTTAAAATTAAGAAAGGTGTGAGACATGGTTGTATTCTTTCACCATACTTATTCAACATGTTTGCTGAGCAAATAATCTGAGAAGCTGGGTTATATGAAGAAAAATATGGCATCAGGTTTGGAGGAAGGAAGACTCATTAACAACCTGTGATATCCAGATGATACAACCTTGCTTGCTGAAAGTTAATAGGACTTAAAACATTTACTGATGAGGATCAAAGACCCCAGCCTTATGTACGGATTGCATCTCAATGTAAACAAAATAAAATCCTCACCACTGGACCAATAAACTACATTCTTATCAAGAGAAAAAGATTGAGGTTTGTGTGTTTTTAGTATGTTTGACAATGTATTTGTACCATGTGTTAAATCCCCAACATTTGTTCCTAATTTTTCATTGATGATTTTTGTATGTCTATATTTTGCATTTATAACTTTATATACTTCACATTAATATATTCATATATACTACACATAAATAAACCCATAGAACAACAAGGGTTTATTTATGTGTATAGTGTGAGGTATGGATATGGTTTCATTCTTTTGCAAATGGATTTCAGCACCATTTGTTGAAGCGACTTATTTATTATCCATTTAGTATGTCTTGGGCCTTTGTTAAAGATCAGAGGGCAGTGTGTGATGGATTTACTTCAGGAATGGTCGTTGGATTTTGTCAAATGCCTTTCTGAATCAATCAGCTTGATCATACGGTTTTTTCCCTTTGTTTTATTTATATGGTGTAATATGTTGATCACTTTTCTAATATTGAACTCTATTTGCATCCCTGGTATGAATCCCACTAGGTTATGGTGTATTTTTTTAATATGTTGTTGAGAATTCTATTGGGTATAATTTTGTTGGGAATTTTTGTATGAAGTATATTGGACTATAATTTTCTTTTTCAGTTATGTCTTTGTCTGGTTTTGGTATGAGGGTTATGCTAAATTCATAAAATGCATTTGAGAGTTTTCCATGCTATTCCATGTTATGGAAT
>NW_006408535.1:2812976-2815823 GCF_000296735.1 Chrysochloris asiatica
GTTCTTCTCTAATCTATTATTTCTTTTCTTCTGATGACTGTAGGCTTACTATGTTGGTCTTTGTCTAAATGTAAGAAATGAGATGTTCTGTTAATGTGTTGATTTTGATTCTCTCTTATTTGGTGATTTATGACTTTATTGCTATAAATTGCCTTCTAGCACTGTTGGGAACAACTAAACCAAGGGTCTTTGACTTGGGGGTAATTTATTCGAAACATTGCAACTGAATGTTGGGTCCAGGAACTTGGGCTACATCCAAGTCAAGCTGCCCTCTGAGGAACTTGCAGGACTGCCTCAGGGAACAGGGAACTTCCAAGGTCTTTCCTTATACCCAGTCATGACCTTCAGCTCAATCTGCACAAACACAGCTTTAGAAGTTTTTGTATGTTTTCATTCACACTTGATTCAAAGATTTTTTAATTTAGTTTTTTACCCAGCAGCTTTTAAACATACTATTATTTAATTTCTTTACATTGGTAACAACTCATAAAAAACACCATATCATAATGCTATAAAGTTAGAAATTAACAATATGAAGATCAAAGAAAAAAATAAAATATATGGAAATTAAGTAAATCTATCTACATACTGCCCTCTGCACTGATGTCAGTTTGAGGACTAAAGTGTGCCTGATACAAGCCATGGTATTTTTCATATTGTCATGTGCATGTGAAAGTTGGACAATGAATAAGGAAGACAGTAGAATATTTGGTGTATTTGAATTATGGTATTGTAGAAGAATGTTAAAAGTACCATGGACTGCTAGAATAGCAAACAGATTTGTGTTGGAAGAGGTACAGCCATAATTCCCCTTAGAAGGCAAGATACTAGGCTTTGTCTATTATACTTTGAACATATCAGGATGGAGCAATCCCTAGAACAGCATACCATTTTTGGTAAAGTGGAGAGTCAGTGAAAACGGGGAACATCCTCAATGACATGGACTGGAACAGTGGCAGCAGTAAAGGGCTCAAGCTTAATAATGATTGTGAGGATGGCACAGGACCAGGCAATGTTTCATTCTGTTGTGCATAAATTGGAACCCACTCAACAGTACCTAATGACAAAAACAACAAGAAAAACATTCTCTGTAGTATTTCAATGTTTTATGTGTATTGAGGCTTGCTTTGTGGTCTAACATATGGTCTATTCTGGAGAATGTTCCACATGCTGTGCACTGGAACATTGTTGAGTTGAGTGATCCATATAAGTCTATGAGTTCAAATTGCTTGAGTGTGTTGTTTAGTTCTTCTGCATCTTTGATGAGTTTCTTTGTAGCTCTGTCCTTTATTGAAAGTGGTGTATTAAAATTTCCTCCTATTATTATACAGTTGTCTATTTCTTTCTTCAATTCTACTAGTTTGTTTTATATATTTTGAGGGTCTTTCAATGGGACATAGCTATTTAATATAGTTATGTCCTATTCTTCAATTGACCCATTAATCATAAGATAATGTCTATCTTTTCTCTTATGTTGGTTTTTGCCTTAAAGTCTATTTTATTAGAAATAAATATTGCCACTCCTGTTCATTTGTTTCTCTTTTTAGATTAGCTTGATGTATTTATTTCCATTCTTTGATTTGTAATTTATTTTAGTTTTTATGTGTGTATCCCTTGTAGACAACATATTTTCTTCTCTATTTTGCCACTCTCTGTCTCTTGACTGATGCATTGAATCCACTGATGTTCAGTGTAATTGTAGATCGGTATGAACTGATTGCAGTCTTTGTGTGGTGCTACTCATTTTTATGTTTCACATATTTTTCTTTGTTGAATTCATTTTATTTGTGCGTTTTCTGTCAATGTCCTCATTGCTGTTGTTTTAATATTTACTAAATCTTCATTGTTTCCCTTTGTCTTGATATGATGTGAAGGTGTATTAATTTTCTTTGAGATTACCCTGTAATTTATTAGTTTCTCCCCCAGTTTAGAACACACTTTTTATCTTGAAATATACTTGACTTCCTCACCGTTTGGAAGTTCTGTAACTATACTTAGTTATTTTGATTATAAATTGATATCTGTGATTCCCTATTTCCACTCTTGTAGGTTTGTTGTACATTTTATATTTCTGTATCTGGATTGAATTCTGGATGATGTTGCAGTGTATGTCACTCTCTGGTTGTTGTCTGCTATTGTTGATTCTCAATCCAAAGAACTCCTTTTGGTAGTTTTTGTAAAGTTGGCCTGGTTTTTACAAGTTCCTTTAATTTCTGTTTATCAGGAAATGTTCTAATTTCACCATTGATTGACAATGTTTCTGGATATATGATTCTTGGATGACATTTTTTTTTTTTCTTCTTTCAGAGTTTTGTATATATCTCCCCATTGCCTTCTTGGCTACAATATTACATGCTGAGAAATCAGAGCTTAATCTTATTGATTCTCCTTTGTAGGTAACTTCATCTTTCCCAAGATGCTTTCAGGATTCTTTCCTTGCCTTTGATTTTGGAAAGTTTCATTATGGTATGTCTTGGTGATTTTCTTTTGAGTTCTATCCTGTTTGTGGTTTGTTTAGCTTCTTGAATGCTTATCTTGTTTTACATTATGCTAAGGAAATTTTCTTTCTGTGATTTTCTTTGTCTTCCTGTTTTGGAATTCCAATCACCCATAAATTATTCCTCTTCATGTTGTCCCACATGAATCTTAGGCTATTCAGATTTTTTCATTATTTTGTCTGGTTGTTCTTCCAGTTTACTAGTATTGAGAAATTTATCTTTAGCCTTATGTCTTCAATCTTCTATTGATGCAACTCACTCCTTTACCCTTTTAATATGTTATGTCATCTTGGTATTAACCTGAGTTTCTATTTGCAGGCTTTGTATTTTCTCTAATCCTTTTTCTATT
>NW_006408535.1:2816373-2841740 GCF_000296735.1 Chrysochloris asiatica
AAAGAAAAATATAAAAGCAGTCAATAGGTAGAAAAATATGAAAACCAAAGAGAGAAAAGTAAAATAATAAAAATGAAAGAAAATAAAATAGAAAAATGACTAAACCCAATTAGGGAGAGAAATGAGTAAAAGGAAAAACAAACAAACAAACCCAGAGAGTAATAAAAGAGCAAATGGGGGCAGTGGGGGTGGGATGATGAGGAAAGAAAGAAGTAGCAGTTGTTGGGAAAGAGAAGTGGAGAAAAAAGGAAAGGGGTAATAGAAAGCAATAAAGGGAAAAGAGAGGAAAAAAGAATAAACAAACAAACCCATTGCGAGACAAAAACCAGGGCAAGTGCCAGACCCAGAGGGGAGAAAATTCTAGGGTCTGCTGACAAACATGGAGCTTATGTCATGGGTAGATAAGGGATGTGATGGTAACACTCAACCCTAGATGAAGTTCCTGTAGGACTACGTGTTGTTTGTTCTGGGCACCCAATCCAGAAGTAGTTCAACAAACTCAAAAGAAGCTGGGAGATCAGAGTATGTCCATCCCAGAGGGAAGCCAAAGGTGAAAGGTCATGCAAGCTCAGGTCTGGCCAGAACTGGACCTGCAGTTCTAGAATAGGCCACATCTGATTCCAGATGTTGGGTTCAGTGCTGCTAAACCCCCACACGCTTTAATGTGACTTCAATAGGCTGTTGTTGTTGTTGTTATGTGCCATGGAGTTGGTTCCAATTCATAGCGACCCTGTACAGGGTTTCTGAGGCTTTAAATCTTTATGGGAGCATCTTTCTCCCACGGAACAGCTGGTAGTTTCGAACTGCTGTCCCTGAGGTTCACAGCCCGATTTGTAACCACTAATTCCCTGAGAGTGTACACAGGAGGCATCTAGTAACAAGGACAATGTGTGGCACAAGAAAAAACAATTCAGTACCTTTCTCTCCACCAATAAGCAGTATGCCTCTGTGCCACCTACTGTACTCTTGCCTTCAAAGTCACATGAGATAGTTCAAGATGGCCACGCACTGCTTGGCTGGCCAGCACAGTTCACCAATCACCTTTCTTTTTCTCCTTGATATCTCTGTTCAGCTCCTTCTGCTAATGAGGACTAGTCCAGCGCTGGCTAGGGCCAACACTGCAGATTTGGAGCAGAGACTGTCCAAATGGGGTTCATTCTGAGAGATTTTTTTCCTCCATTAAGGGTACTCACACCTGCTTTCCTTACTTTTGTGCAGCTCTGACTACCAGGAGAGTGGGAGTTTCCCTGAAGGCATATGCAGGTGGGGGCTGACCTCACCTCTGGTCACCAGGGTGGTATGGAGAACAAGAAAAACTTTGCACCTTTATCTCTGTGCACCACATGTATGTTGCTGCAACACCAATATGTTTTCCTGTCTCTGAAGCTGCTCACAAAAGCTCAAGATGTCTGTGGCTGTCTGGTCGGTCAGCACATGTCATCAGTCTCTTCCTTTTATGCTTTGTTTGCTCAGCTCTTTCTCCTAGCAAGCATACAATCCACTTGCTCTATCCCTCCATCTGAAGCTCAGAGTTCTGGAATGATCAGGCATCTATTTCATGTGATTTTCCATATCTTTGTTATAGAGGGTCCATATAGCCTTTCTGCCAAATTATCTTACCAGTTCCCCCCTGTAAAGGTAGTTCTAAAGTATTTCCCTTGGCTTTTCCAACCACAATAGCTCTTATTCCACATTTCAGAGAGCCAGTGTGGGGGTTCTGCTAGTTGCTGAGTATGTATACTACAATTATATGTTCTGGAACTGGGGATATCACTAAAGGATGACTTTGGAGACCCCCAGTGAGGTGGACCTTAGCTAAGACTCCATTAATAACTTGACCTCCATACACTCCATTTTGACTAGTGGACCACAGTGATGTTTTGAGTCTCCTGATATTAATGTCAAATCAGAGCCAGTGTCCAGTAATCCCCCAAAAGTCTGATTATTTTCTTTTCCTCAGTGAACACTCACTCTTGTAAAAGGCCATAGATTTCTTTGGGGAAGGCTGGAAGAAAAACTAACAGCTGGCAGTGAAGTGGAATCCTTCCTCATGGGGACCTGACCACCTTTTCATTTAACAGGTTGTAGGTCTGTAAACTGGCTCAAGTCTGGGAATTGATTGAGAGGCTGTGAGTTTCTGTTCTGGCAATTTAAATCAGACCTCTGTCCACTTGACCTAGAATTCTTCCTCTTGTACAAATAAAGTAAATATTTAATAGGTTTCCCATCCGTTTCACTCCTAGAGACACTTGCCTAATTAGACAATGCTATAAATCCACAAGACTCAGAGTAATCTGATTACTGTTTTTATTCTGCTGTCCATCACAGTAACCTTGCCCACATTGTCTTTGTTGATTAATTGCTGCCACTTGGCCCTACCACCACAGGGTCCAATCTTTCCCATTGTAGTTAGGTGTCTTCATTCAATTAGGGTAGTTCCCACTGTCAAATCTGGCTTACAAAATATAGCAATCACAGCAGTCTTCAAGGATGCTGGGCTCCCTTCACAGATTAGTCCCTCACTGTTATGGTAAAAGATATGTCCTCTGTGCACTCCACGTGTGGGTTTATGGGATTATCCTGATAAATCCACTCTAACACACCAAATTCCCAAAGCCTTTGGATTCCTTTTGCTACAGAATACTAAGGCAGCTCTGATACTTCAACTTGATGTATTCGGACATATTATCAGGAAGGACCAGACCCTGGAGAAGGACATGCTAAAGTGAAGGGTTAGTGAATAAGAGGAAGACCTTCAACAAGATGGATTGACAAAGTGGCAGTCAACAATGGGCTCAAGTGTAGCAATCATTGTTAGGTGCTGTAGTGAGGGTGCTGTAGGAGCCGGCAGTTTTTCATTCTGTTGTGCATAGGGTCACTATGAGTACAGTATGATGGCACCTAACAACAATAAAAAGTACAATCCATGCTTCAGTGAACCTACCAAACAGTCTGTTCAATCCTCTTCTTACCTTTAGAGCTGAAACACTGAACAAAGAATCTGTGCTTAGTGGGCCCATATCAATAACCTCAGACTGATACAACCCTACATTTCTTGCACCATTATCCCCCACCCTATACAGCCATTCCCATACATATTCTCCTGGTTTCTATTTCTACATATTAGAAAAACCAAGAGTGGAATAGAGCATACTTCTTCCTGGGTTACAATTTGTACTTTGCCTTTTAGGGCTCAGTGGGACTTGCATGTAGTTACAGGTCTAAAAGCAATAATTGGTGGAGATGTTTCCTGGGAACATTCAGTAATACCTTGCAAGACATCTACCTTAGGTGATACTCCAGACAATGCCTCAGGTATCATCTCAACAGGCAAAGTTGTCTTAATCTCATCAAGTGTGGTTAAAGGGGATAATGATTTTATTATTAATGGAGTAATCTCTTCAGAAGGGAGGGGTGGGGCTGTTGGCAAGAGTGAGTCAATGGAATTTATGGGATGTATGTTCCAGCTTCCTGATTATCTGCCCAGATGTCCCCATCCCAAGTTTCAGTATCCCATTTCTTCCCAATCAATGCCCTCACTTTACATTCAGACACCATTCCAGGCTGGGAGTTGAGCTGGCATTATAATCCAGCAACTTTTACAATAAGTTTCTGGGTTTGTTGTTATCAGGTACCATCAAGCTGGTATCGACTCATAGAGACCCGATGCACAACAGAACAAAACACTGCCCAGTCTGGGCCAACTTCAGATCCTGATACTCATGATCATTCAGAGTCTCATTTGGTCTATTGGCAGTATATTTTGCATTTTAATATTGCCACCTCGTGCCATGTATTAGCAGCATCCTCACCTTTTTTTTTTTTTTCCATACTAGTCGAGGCAGAGTTATTCGTGTCTTTAAAATTAGTCAGATTTGACAACAAATTTATAAAACTCATTCATATAATTTTGTTTCCCTAGAACTACTCTCAGTATCAAATTTCTTAGGCTGGGTTCTCTAGAGAAGCAAAACCAGTGAAATATACATATATATGTTGTTAAGTGCCATCCAGACAATTCTGACCCATAGCAACCCAATATAGGCTTTCCAAGGAGCAGCTTGTGAGCTTGAACCACCGACCCTGCAGTTCAAATGACTTTGCAGTCTGATGCATTAAACCACAGTGCCACACCAGGACTCCATTTATATATATATATAGAGAGAGAGAGAGAGAGAGAGAGAAGTTTATTGCTCACAACTGTAGAGATGGGAGACTTTCAGATATAGGTCAGATGAGTCAAGATCACCAAGAAGTCAGGCAGGTCCAGCCTCAGGCAGGCGCAGCAGGCAGACAGGCACACAGGCAGGCAGACAGACAATAGTGCAGGCCATTAGCTCAAGTCCAAAGAACCAAAGGTTGGAGAATGCATCAGATGCAATAATCAGACTCATCAGAAAAGCAAGCAAGCTTTCCCTGAGTGTCCATTATGTTGAAAGCAGGGCACACCCCACAGGAAACATCTTTTATTGGTTTCTCAGAGCCAATCATAATTAAAATTAATTACACCTACTCATAACCAGAGGAAGCTCTGGTAGTATAGTGGTTACAAATTGGGCTGTGAACTGCAAGGTCAGCAGTTCAAAACTACCAACTGTTCTGAGGGAGAAAGATGAGGCTTTCTACTCCCATAAAGATTTACAACCTCGGAAACCCTGTACAGGGTCGCTAAGAGTCGGAACCAACTCTATGGCACATAACAACAACAACAACTCATAACCAGTCATCACAGAGTTAACTACATTGTATTAGATCTCACCATGGGGATAACCACATCTCAACTGCCAAATCACTGAGATTCTGACACAGTTAAGTTGATACACAGCCACCAATAGGGGTGTCATATAAAATAGGAAGAAAAGAAGCTTGTTTAGAAAACATGTAGCAATGAAATAATTCAATAAGCAACGGAAACTATATAAAGATTAGTATTGGAATAAAGTCAGGGGATGAAGGCCACATTGGTGCAGGACATGAGTCTGCAGAGATTTGAAGATTTAGGTCCTGCAGAACTATGCAGTATGTAAACAAATACTTGTGGTCCATTCATAGTGAATGAGGATCCACACAGTGTCCCACAAGGAAAATATGCATATTGCCCTGCTGTCAAGGGAGAATATGGGTTGTAGGAGGAAATGAGGTAGTGGGAGAGATGAGAACTAGTAAAAGCAGTTAGAAGCTTATATTACTATGGACTGTATGAAAAATTTGAAGTCTTGAATATAAATGGTTGAATAGAGAAGATATCAGTTGATAAAATTTAAGGAGTTCTGTATGATGTGAGTTGGGGGGATGGTAGCAATACAAAATTACATGTATGGAGAGATCAGGGTGCAATTGAACAGAAATCTAGACACAGGAGAAATGATAATGTGGGTTGGGGATAAAAAGTCAGTACTGAAGTTTGACATGACTTGTGTCATTCATTAAAGATCTAAATATATGAGTCTGAGTCTGGGGACAGCTCAAAATTCACTGTCTTTGAGCATGCGGTTGATGATTTAGGTAAGTTATCATGATCACCCAGGGGAAACAAGTGAATGAGAAAATGAAAGCCCTTTGACAAATATAAACTTATATGGAATGCAAAGGTGAAAATGTTATTATTAGATCATTAGATCTTTGCACAGCAGGATTGATAACAGAAAAGATGACTAATCCCTGACTCCTTCAGCTGAGACAATGTCACTGTAATAATGGTAATAAGGATACATTTTTATTTAAGTTACAAATTGGAACAGCATGACAAGGTAGGTAATTTGTTTTGTTCAGAATCAGGCTTACCCTCAGGTTAGTATGCAAGAAATTGGCACTAAATTACTATCAAATATTGGTCAAATAAATATACTGAACTCTGTTTTAGGGCAGTAATTCATTGACACTTTCTGGACAGCCTGAAGAATTATTTTCTCTCCTTTTTCTCTTCATTTTAGAGACTAGGCATGAAAGAAGTAGATAGTTTTCAATTATATCTAATTTATCCTGAAGGTTTCCTCTATCAATTTAATATTTTAGAATCATCTCTTTTCAAAGTACAATTGTTAATTAGAAAATACCCAACTGTTATAGAATTGGTCTGAAACTGTGCAGACAGGCAACGCAGCAGAAGCCTAGCTATTAATATCTTATAAAATAAAGACGTTCTTCAAAAGCAAAACAAAATCTGAAACCTCTGAAGTGCTTAGGAAATCCTTTGATGGACTTACATAACCACATTTCCATCAGATTTGCTTACTGACACTTTGCAAACATTGTGATATTTACAGAGAATGCCTTCAGTTCTTTTCTATGATAGTGTTGACAAGACCTCCCACTATTTGAGTTAAACAACTTATTTTTACAGCAAAAAGATATGTTCTTTACCAATCCATTAATACATTGGGGTATGAACCAAAAGGTAGGCAGTTGGAGCCCACCCAGAGGCATGTGGGATGAAATCCTGGCACTCTAACTACATAAAGTTGAGACAATGAAAATCTTAGAGAGCACAGTTTACTTTAACACATATGGGATCTCCAGAAGTCTAAATTGACTTGATAGGAATTTCTTTTGTTTACCAACCAATGAACAATGTACCGTGTAGTTCCTTGTGCTAGCACCATTTTATTAGAACTATACTACAGATACACAGCACAACTTTTAGATGGAAAATGGCTAAAGTTTATTGGAAAATAATGACTCTACGTAATTAAGATCATATATTACTAAAGTATAGGTAAAATCAACTCCATGAAAGTTCAGGGAAAACTTCAAAAGACAAGTGGAATAGTCTAAGAAACCCTACAAAGGAAATAACTATTGGGAAATGTTTGCATTATGTAGAAGGAGAGGAAAAGACAACTGCGGATAACAATTTGTGAAAAGGTGGCTCATCATATTCTATTATAGTGACCTCTGAAAGACAGACTAAGGAATTTATTGTCAATGCAATAAAATATTCACATCTCTGTTACATTTTTTGAATATTTCTGTTGTAACATACTCCTACTATAAATAAAAAATTTTGTTTGATTCCTCCTCAAGAATTCAGTGCAAATTGCTGTCCATGACATGCAAATTCTTCTAAAACCTAAGTCTTCTTTACCTTTAAACCCTCATTCATATACACTGACAGACAATAAAATATTTAATTATAACTTTTGAAAACACAACATGCTTTAAGAGTTTGCCCAAGATTCCCACTCTATCTCAAATATCCTTTTTGAGTTTTTAAATCAATAAAAATCATTTCATATATCAATAAAGTCACACATGCACATATATGTATCTGTTCCTGGGTTGCACAAACAGTTAAGCACTCAGTTACTAGTTGGAAGTCTGGAAGTTTGAACCTAGCCAGAAGAACTTTTGAAGACCGACCTGGACATCAACTTTCGAATAAGGCAGCTAACAAAACAACAACAACAATATATATTGTTATTGTTGTTAAGTGCCATCAAGTCAGTTCTGACTCATAGTGACCTGGTATAGGATTTCCGAATTTGTAAATCTTTATGGGTGCTGAAAGTCTCATCTTTCCCCCACAGAACCACTGGTAGTTTCAGATTGCTGACCCTGAGATTAGCAGCCCAACTCATAAGAACTGCACTATTGTTGTTGTTAAGTGCTGTCAAGTTGATCCCAACCCATAGTGACCCTATACAAGGTTTCCAAGGAGCAGCTGGTGAGCTTGAACCACCTCCCTTGCAGTTCAAACAGCTTTGCAGTCTGGCATATTAACCCACAGCACCACACCAGAAATCCTTAAATGTAACATACCAAAACAAAACAAAAAACACTGTCTTTGAGTTGATTCTGATTTATAGCAACCCTACAGAGTTTTCCCAAAATAACCTGCTCTTTCTTTTACAGAGCTGTTGTTGGGTTTCCAGTCCACTCATTTCATTGTAAATAAAAAAATAAATAAATAAATTATTATACTAGCTCAGTGGGACTGATTATAATGACAATTGATTCAGGTAAAATCTCTGGTGTTGCAAATTACTAGGAAAGCATTGCAGTTTATGCTTTTCCTTCCATTGTTGTTGTTGAGTGCAGTAGAGTTGGTCCCAACTCATAGCAACCCTGTATAGAGTTCCAAGGAGCAAATGCTGGGTATGAATTGCAGTCCACTATTTATCCTACAGCATCACACCAGGAGTCCTTCCATAGCAAATAGTGCTAAGATGTGGTTTCCAAGGCAAGTACTGCCCCTATGACATGGAGATTTGGCTGTGCTAGTGGGATTTGCCAAGCGATGGAATATGAATGCAACTGATGTGTGCTGTTAGCTCATTAAGATTTTAAAAGCAAGTATTCCTTTATTATGATCTTTTTCTCTTTCACTGGTTGAAAAATTAGATATAATCAAGGAACAGGGTCCAGAGAAACCGTACACGGAAAAATACTAGAACATTCATTTTGAACTTTATGTGAGGAAGATGTATGCTGGCATCATGTCAAGCCACTGAAATTTTGGGTTTATTAATTATAGCAGCTGGCATTTTTCTAACTAATACACTTGTATAATGTGTAGTCATATATGTGGTCAGAATAATATAGTCTGTAAGTGTCAAAAGCACAGAAAGTTTTTTTGATATCTTTAGCAAAGTATTACAAAGACATACATCAAGGAGAACAATTCCGGTAAACTTTTGTCAATGAACAATATATAGTGATTCACAATTAAGTAAAGGGTGAAAGAAATAGAAGAAACCAAAACAGAAAAGGGAAATAAGAAACTAAGGATGTGAATTGTCTTCTCCAACAATGTACAGACCTTAAATGAATATGTTGTTGTTGTTGTTGTTAAGTGCCGTCAAGTCGGTTCTGACCCATAGCAACCCTGTACAGCATTTCGGAGGGTGTAAATCTTTACGGGTGTAGAAAGCCTCATCTTTCTCCCACAGAGCGCCTGGTAGTTTCGAACAGCTGACCTTAAGATTCGCAGCCAGATTTGTAACCACTACGCTACCAGAGAGGGTAAATCAAAAAGTACAAATCCATAGAAAACTTTATTAAAGAAAAAATATCAAAATATGAAGGTAGCTTGAAAGTCCATTTTCTGCCTATAACTGATTAGAATACCTAAAATGGGGCTACAACGTGCCCAGTGAAGGAGGCTTCCTGTGGAGCCTCTGCATTACATAAGACCATAGGTAAAATCCTGAACACCATCCAGAATCTTCGGAGGTGGGAAATTTCCACTTGAAAGGACAAGCAGACCAGCTTGGAACGGCCAGAAGAACAGAAGATACTTCTTGAAAGAAAGACCGACAGTAAAAATACAAAACAATTTAGGCAGACTGACTGATTACTACAAGAACTAACAAGCAGCTCACCCAAGAGACATCAAGGCAAATCGTCCGGTCCCCTCAGGGCAAACCCCCTTCCAAGACTAAAACACAATGGAAATACACGCTCTGATTGGTGACCATGTTCGTCACCAATAAGGGGAAGTGAGGGGAAAACAGCAATGAAGCTGCAAGCTAAGCTCTACAACACTCAATAGACGCCAGTGAACCTGGCTGGAGACCTGGTTGGCCAGCAGTGTGGCAAGACCTGGGGACTTTTGGGCCCAGAGTTAGTGACATAGCCACAGAGGACTAGAGTAGAGAGTGAAGCATCCAGCTGATAAGAAGAGAGGGCACATGTATAAGTACACCCACACTTGCAGATAATTCCCACTTGACATGGCTTCAATGACTGGATGATCAGAGTTCAACTAGAAAAAGAAAGAAGAGGAAAGAAAGAGTAATCTGATACAATTTGATGAACTTGACCTATACCTATGGATGCAGTAGCTCAAAAGAGGGAACAAATCTTCACAGCGAGGATCACTCTCATCCCCTCTGTACATGGAGTGGACAGGGATGGGCAACTTGGACATTGGCAACCCAGAATGTGGGGGCTACAAAGGCAAGAAGTGACTGGCTTACAAGATTTCAAGAGGGAATCTAGATCCAAAGGGCATGGAGCAAGGTAGAATCTTCACTGAGTAGTATCCAATCGGTCTAGGAGGGGCTGATGAAAAAAGATGCAGATAGGTCTCTTGAAATACAATGGTGAATAATTGTTATCAGGACTGATTGTAAGGGTTGGAAATGTAAAGGTAGACGTTTTGTGGCAAAAAGAGTGGAGTGATTAACTTTGCAGAGGTCACTGGGAACATCAAGGAAGAAAAGCAAAGAGCAGAACCCTACCCAGAGAAACAGTGATGCCAAAGATGGAAGCAGAGACGATGAAGTGGAGATGGAGCAGCTGGGAACTTTGAACCCAGAGAGGGAGAGGGGCTGTGTGCTGACGACAGGGAGGCAGGCTTGCAGGGTATACCCTTTGGTTGGTTGATGATGTATGAAGGGGATTGTAACCATGGCAATGAGATGATAAAAATAGGATGAATGTGACGCTAATGTTCTCCCATGTAAACTATCACATGATTCACAGTAAAGCATTAAAAAAAGAATAACACGACCCATTTCCTCACCAGCCCCTCTGCAGAATTTCAGTTCTGGACCCTTCCTGGAACAGAGAAATTGAGGGAAGGTGGTATTATTTGGTTAAGAGTAAATTTTCACAGCTTGGATGAATGAGATCCCAAAATAGAAATTAATTTGTTATCAAAAATATAAACAAAAAAAAAATCACATGTCAAAAAAAAAAAAAAAGAAAGAAAAAGCTACATTTCCTCAACATATCCACTACATAGGTCTATATTTCTGCAGGTAATTCCATCTCTCCAACCCTTTCTTAATGAATTCTGCATTATTTGATTTACACCACATTGTAACAGCAATTTTGACATCCTCAAGGAACTCAAACTATGTTCCTTTTCCCTGTTCTTTGAGTTTGGGGGACAAAAATAAGTGTGACGAGGTAAGAGCATGGCTATAGGGTGGCTGGGGCAAGATTTCCCACAGAAATTCTCATAGTACAGCCCTGGCTACTTTTTGAAGAATGAACAGGTGCACTGTCATGATGAAAAAATATTTGTTGGCACAAGTTTCATTGCCTTTTACTTATCAATTCAGTTTTAATTTTCTTTTCCTCTGCCCTTTATAAAAATATATCAAGATTACCCCTTGGTATTCCCCAAAATCATCTCTAAGAGTCTTCTTAGCTGATTTCTCTACCATGAATTTAACTGCCCCAGTAGATCCACTTGGAAGCCACTATTTTGTTTGGAACTCGCTCTCTGGATTCCATTAATAAAGCCAAGATGTTCCCCAGTTATGATTTATCCCATAATCTCATCTTCACTATTAAATCTTGCTGAAAAGACTGATGGAAAAATCAGCTCTCCCTACTAGCTGATCTATGTTCAACTCTTTGGGCACAAGCCCTTGCTGAGACCAAGATATTTGTTTAAAACTGAAAATGCCAAGCCATTTGATATTACAACTTCAGTAGCTACTGCATTAATGATAACTTTAGGATCTTCTTTCACCTTTTTCTGCACTTCAGTCACAGTTTCTTCATTTGTCAAGGATGACAGTCTTCTGTCTCTTGGATCAACCTTGAGGTCTTCCCAAACAATCTTCATTAAAACACTTGATCTATCTAAAAGCTGTTGTTTTATATGAGATATTGTTGTTGTTGTTAAGTGCCATCGAGTAGGTTCCGACCCATAGCGACCCTGAACAGGGTTTCTGAGACTGTAAATCTTTACGGGAGCAGTAAGCCTCATCTTTCTCCCACAGAGCAGCTGGTAGTTTCGAACTGCTGACCTTGAGGTTCGCAGCCCGATTCTTAACCACTACGCTACCAGAACTCCTTCCTTTATATGAGATAGCATGTAAATTTATTGTTAAGAATTTAATAGTAGCCCAACCTCAAAATCTCTTTTCCTAAGGTCCAAAAAAGTATTCCTTTTTTTTGTTTGTTTTTTTAAACCATGCCTTAAGGAGCTCCGGTAGTTGGAAATCCAGAAACAAGTGTTACTATGGAAATTTTTGTTATTTCTATTACATTCTAAGGGGCTCCTGAAGAAATTTTTAAAAAGTAACAACAATTCATTACAGCTGTATAAAATCAAAATAGCTTTATTTTCAAAGGTTCTGGTAGCGTAGTGGTTATGAATCGGGCTGCAAACCTTAAGGTCAGCGGTTCGAAACTACCAGCCGCTCCGCGGGAGAAAGATGAGGCTTTCTACTCCCGTAAGGATTTACACCCTTGGAAACCCTGTACAGGGTCGCTATGGGTCGGAACCGACTCGACGGCACTTAACAACAACAACAACAAAGCTAATTTTGAGGGTCCTGGTATGGGGTTGTGAGAAAATGCACTGGAATGAAAACTTATTTTAATGGAAAGGTCAGTAGTTCAAACTCACCTGTCGCTCCTCGGAAACCCTATACAGGGTTGCTATCAGTCGGAACTGACTCCATGGCACTTAACAACAACAAAATTAATTCTGGATGTTTTCTAGTCTAGTCAGTCTGCTTGTTTTATGTTTTTCTGAGGTTTTTGCTGAGTTTTATTGAGATGTAATTCACATAGCATACAATTAACACATTTAAAGTGTAAAATGTTATGACTTCTAGTATACTCACTACCATCCGTCACTTTCTTTCCCTTTGTATATGGTTGTGATGCTGGAAGCGATGCTACCAGAACATCAAATAAAAGCAGAATTGTTTTCCTGTTGATGAATGGTTGAAGTAGATTACCTTTGGGTTGTTTTGAATATTTTGTCTTTGATCCATTTTGAGTTTAATTTTTTTATTGTAGAAGATAAGGATCCAAATATTTCCTTTTGTATGTGTCTATCCAATTGTCCTAGCCTCATTTGTTGATAATATTATTCTTTCTTCATTTAATGATCTTGCCACCCTTGTTAAAAATCAATGAACATAGATGTATGGGTTTGTGTCTAAACCCTCAGTTCTATTATCTTATTGTAACGCTATCACTATCTTAATTATTATTGCTTTGTAATACATGCTTATTTTGTACCACTATCACTATCTTGGAGTCCTGGTGTGGTGCTGTGGGTTAATGCGCTAGACTACAAAGCTCACTTGTGGCTCCTCAGAAACTCTAGACATGTTGGCTATGAGTCAGTACCGACTTGATGGCACTTAACAATAACAACAACATCACTATTTTAATTATGATTGATTTGCAGTAAAATTTGAAATCAGGCAGTATGAGACTTCCTACTTTATCCATAGGTTTAGGATTATTTTGGAAATCTTGAATCTCTTGCAATTCCACTTGAATTTTTAAATCAGCTGCTAATTTCTACAAGAATTTCTGTCATTGCACTGCACGATAAGCACTGTACTGCTTACCTCAAGATTGGTGGTTCAAAACCATTTGCCACTCCTTGGAAGCCCTATACTGGCTCACTATACATTGGAACCAACTCAATGGCATTTAAAAGCAACAATTTCCACAAAGAAATCAGCTGAAGTTATGATTTTAATTGTTTTGAATCTTTTCTGAGAAAATTATTGGAATTTTAACAATATTAAGTGCTACAGTGAGCATGTAGTGAATTTCCATTTATTTAGATCTTCTTTAATTTTATTCAACAATGTTTTATAGGTTTCAGAGAAAAGTTCTGAACTCCTCTTGCTAAATTTATTCCTCAATATTTTATTCTTTCTGATGATATTATGAATGGGATTCTTTATTAAATTTACTTTAAGATTGTTCATTTCAAATGCATAGAAACACAATTGATTTTTGTGTATTGATCTTGTATCCTGAAATATTTTTAAACGTTAAGTTGAATTTACTAACTTACAGTTTAATGGACTTAACTTACAAGGTCAGTAGTTCAAACCCACCAGCTATTCCAACTAGAAAGATGAGGCTTTCTGCATTGGTGAAGATTTAGAGCCTAGGAAATCCTATGGAGTCCTAATGTAGGATAAGTACTAGACGGCTAACCATGAGGATTGCAGTTCAAACCCACCAGCAACTCCTTGGGAACCTTATACAGAGTATCTATGAGTTGGAAGGACTCAACAGCCCTTAGCAACAATTTTTTTAAAGTGAATTTCTTAGTATATTCTATTACAAGATCATGTCATTAATATATTATAATACAAAATTGTACTATATTTTATATTTATTTATAGCTTATATATTTATAGGTATATAAGTATATACCTAAGGAGCTCTGGTAGCGTAGTGGTTACGAATCGGGCTGTGAACCGTAAGGTCAGCAGTTCGAAACTACCAGCTGTTCCGCGGGAGAAAGATGAGGCTTTCTGCTCCCGTAAAAATTTACAACCTCGGAAACCCTGTACAGGGTCGCTATGAGTCAGAACCGACTCGAAGGCACTTAACAACAACAACAACAAGTATATAGCAATTATTATTATTATATAAAAATATTACTATATAGAAAGAAGAACAACTGATAGAAATCTGATTAACTTTAATATAGCATCAATCTATAATCAGAGAGTGGATAATAGATTTCTCTTAAATTTGAAACATATATGGTCATATGGATCACAGATATAATTTGATCAATACACTTACTTTTAGACTGCCTTTCAATATTATTAGAACTAAATCATGAAACATATATATGGTCCCAATCACGCCATGTTATCAAACCATGGGCAATCCTGTTTCATCTTACATATGTTCCTTCTTAGTCAAAGTCACATGCTTCAGAGAATATAAAATTAGGTAATAAGCAGTTATCTCCAAGGACTTGCAAATAAATATTCCAGTTCTACTTTAAATCAACTCTGGAAAAAGTGAAATAATTGAATTAAAGATCAAAAGAAAATGTTATTACACATCCATGAATATGTGGGACAAGCTCATTGCATGAAAATTTGTCCATAAGGCATCTACTCTGAAAGTTCTAGTGACCCTGAGTTCTCTATCAACACACCTATTCCAAGCATGTTAGATTAAATTGAGCATGAGATTGGTTGTGTCAAGAAGAATTTTTTCTCTGAACCAAATGTACCTTAGGTAAATCAATTCATCTTTTTTTCAATACAAATGAATATTCTCTACTTCTAGCCTTAATTTCAAATGTTCAAAAATTTAAAAATAACCTTAGTTTATGAACTAGAGCATGCCAGCAAGCCTTTTAGTACTGTTTTGTTTTGTCTTGAGAGGCCTCCAGCCTCCCTTTTCTAATAATTCCTTGCCTTTTAAAATAAATATTTGGCAACCATATACACTTTTCAAACAATTTAGGTGGACTCATTAACAAGCCTTTGTTGTTGGTTTCAACTCATCGTGATCTTGTATACGATTTCCGAGGAGCGGCTGGTGAGTTTGAACTGCTGACCTTGTGGTTCAAACTGACCTTGAGGTTGAGTGCTTACCCTGTAGGGCCACACTAAGAGTCCTAACTAGCCTTAAGAACTCACATTGTTTTTATTTCATATATTTTAAAGACATCTGTTTTATTCTGATTTCCATGTTGTTGTTGTTAAGTGCCGTAGAGTCGGTTTCCATAGTGATATTAAAATGTAGTTCTGAAGGTGAGTAGAAAGGCTGAACCAGACAAGTGTTTGTTTAATGGAGTATTCTAACTAACACTATGCAAAATGTCAAGGAAGGAAGAGTAAATTAATCAGTGTTTGCTATCACTTGTCTTGAGGCTGTAACTTTTCTGCCATCCCTGTATTTGCTGAGAATTCTGCTCACTACAAATGGTTGATGATGAATTGTAATGAAACTAGGATGTGCAAAAAATTTAGTAAGTTTTGCCTAATATTAGAACTCAGAAACAAACAAACAAGACCATTGTAAATTCTTACATGTCTGAGTCATGTTTTGACCAAGGGATCATCTAACTCTGATATCAGAGATTAGGTCTATATGGCCAATTAAACCTATTAAGATTCTGCCAGTTAAATTTTCTTTGTCCTAATTTACTTTAATGCAACACTTCACACGTTAAAAAAGTGGAAAGAGAGAGAGACGTAGAGTCAGTTCCGACCCATAGTGACCCTTGTACAGGGTTTCCGAGGCTGTAAATCTTTATGGGAGCAGAAAGCCTCATCTTTCTTCACAGAACAGCTAGTAGTTTCAAACTGCTGACCGTGAGATTGGCAGCCTGATTCGTAACCACTATGCTACCAGAGCTCCATATGTATATATATTCTTTTAAAAAATAAAAGTACTTTGGTCCAGTAGACTGTTATAGAAGGCCAGATTGATTTGAGTTTTTATAAGTTTAAACTTGAAGTTCCATTTCAGAATAGAATCTGAAAGAGATCATGGGATAACAAGCTAGGACAAGCATCGCAGAGGCAAGTAAGTGATCGCTTATTCTCCATGTTGGGAAAAAAAAAAAAAAACTTTCTTCATTTGTTTTTCTTTATGAAGGAGTTGTTATGTGAATGTAGTAGTTAAATATTCTAAGACTGAATACACTTTGCAAAAATCACAACAACCATCCCTCCTACTGCACTCTCTACTCAGCTGGGTAGGATAATTCATTGCAATGGACTCAGAAGCCATACTCACAGTTCCAGGTCTTTTATGGAAGCTAAGAGGTTACCATTCTGAGTCAGAAAGGTTTGGGACACAGTTCTTCCAGTCAGGACAGGCTGTCCTCTGCCATACCCATAGGCAGACCTCTGTATGTCCAGGCAATGTTACAAAGCTCTTTCAGAACAGCTGATAGACACTCACAGGGCTTACCTATCTACCATAAGCCTCAGCTTGAAGGCACTGAGCTCTAACACCATGGATCAGCAAACCTAGCTCCCCCAATAAGTACCTTGAAGCACCACCCTACAAGCAAGATTCCTGCCCCAAATCGCTCAGCTTTACTTGCTCTGCTAGCTGGGGAGCTCTGGCTCTTGGTTCTACTGATGCCATTCCTCTGCTTCTCCTCTGCTGCTTCTCTGGTGTTATAGCATTCTGCATCTGGGTCAAAGAGGTTCAATGTGCAGGGATTTCAGTGTGAAGAAAATACGCTTAGCTCCTGGCTTTCCTTTGCTGATACTGAGATTCACTCTTCTGTTTCTGAAATGGTTTATTTTAAACCCACATAAGAGTTCCAAGTTTTCACAATTAGCTCAGTTAATAATCACTCTCTACATCTTCCTCTTCCTTCTCTTACCAAGGCTTATCAGGAAAGAGTCATTGGTGGGAGTTTACAAAGATTATGGCAAGAGGAGTCAAATAATTCATTGCACCACACAACATTAAAAAAAAATCCTTTTTTCAGAGTCATAGAAGATACCATTTTTATTTTTAAGAAAAACAATTTTTATAGCTTACTTGCAGTTTATAAACATAATTTATAGCTTACTTATAGAATGAATTAGTGGACATACTTATAAATACTAATGGTCTCATACATATAGGTATACATGTGTAAGTAGATAAGTAGACAAAAAGACAGGAAGATTTGCCAATATTGTGCATGTGTAGTATAAACATAAATAACCCTACGTACACACATACATGGAGCTCTGGTATGGCGCTGTGAGTTAATGCGCCAGACAGCAAAGCTATTTGAACTGCAAGGTTGGCAGTTCAAGCTCATCAGCTGCTCCTTGGAAACCCTATACAGGGTCACTATGGGTCAGAACCAACTCTACAGCATTTCACAAGAATAAGAAGAATACACACACATATATATATTTTTTTTCTTTTGTTGTCTGCTCCTGCTAATTTTTCTGAAGACCGATAGAGATCACTATAATACATAGTGTAATAAGGATTCATGAGGTGGAATAATTCTCATTTTCTTGTATTATCATTCTCACAAAGAAAATTAGAATTAAGTCATCCACTTAACTCATATATTTTTCATAATGAAATGCACTTACTTTCTCTTTATGCACATATATGTATTTTGGTGTGGCATTGTAGGATAAGTGGTGGACCACAAGTTCAGTTTGAACTATAAGGTTGGCAGTTAAAATTCACCAGCCAATCCTCACAAAACCCCATACAGAGTCACTATGAGTCGGAATCTGGTATCAAAATATATTGTTTTATTTATTTGGTGGATTGCATTATTTAAAAATAAAAACATAATTAAACATACAATTCAATGTTTTTACATGTGAATTCAGTTTTTGTGCAAAATCATAGCTATTTTTAATGTTTGTCTTTAATGTCACTAACCTCATGAACCTCTATGAGATTCATAAGGACAGTAACATTGGGAACATTTTATAAAGCTCCATTCAATTATCTTTATACATACTTCATTAAAATACTATAAAGTAGAACCTAAGTATGCAGTGGCAAGTTAAAATGACACCTTCAAATTACATCAACTCACTACCGTTGAGCTGAGTCCAACACATAGGGACTCAGCTCAAGTAGAACTGCTCCATAGTGTTTTTGAGGCTATAAATCTTTATGACTCACAATGCTTCGTCTTTCTCCAGTGAAGTGGCTGGTGGGTTGGAACCACATACTTTTCAGTTAGTAATTCAACATTCAACCCACTGCACCATCAGGGTTATTTATTCATCATTAAATAACAGGGTAAACGTGGCAATAAACAGTTTCTTCTCATTGCTAAGGTTATATGCATTGGCATCTTAGTGTGGTGCTGTATGATAAGTACTGGAACCATAAGATGGGCAGTTCAAACCTACCAGCTTCTCCTTAGAAACCTTATACAAGGTCGCTATGAGTCAGAGCAAATTTGGCTGCACTTAACAACACAGCAACAAATATCCAATCAAAATAAAACTTTGATATAAGATATGAGAATGTTTTCACAGTCAACTGAAACTTCTATTACATGCTCCAGACAGATCATGAGCAAAGATGTGGCAAAACAAAGTTCATGGTTGTTTTGGACATTAGACCATAATCTAAAGATTGAAAATTAAGGATTCTAGAGGTATATGCATATCAAATTGTGAATGTATTCTAAATAATGAAAAATAACTTAGCTTCTATGATAATTTCTCAATAAGTTAAAATATAACTGGTAAAATATATTCAAAAACATGTCAGGAGAGATATCAAGGTCAATTTCCTATAATAACTTATGTACACAGCGCTAATTAATTATTCTCCAATATGATTGCAATCAGGCTACCCAACGTCTCTTCCATCAAAGTAGAGCTGCTGATAAAGAATCTGAATAAAGTGAAGTAGTCACAAGATTTGACTGACAGTAAGTATGGTGGTGGTGGTTATGTGCCATAGAGTTGGTTCCGACTCACAGCGACCTTGCACAGGTTTTCCGAGGCTGTAAATCTTTATGAGAGCAGAAAGCCTCATCTTTCTCCCGCGGAACAGCTGGTAGTTTCGAACTGCTGACCCTGAAGTTAGCAGCCCAGTTTGTAACCACTACGCTACCAGAGCTCCTTGACAGTAAGTATATCATAACCAATATAAAATCGAGATAGTTACTCATGCTAAGTATATCAAATACAAAGAAACATAATAAACTTGCATTTTTAGTGTACATGTGGAACCATATATCCTGAATTCCTTCTGCTAAAACATAGCTAAATGGCTACATAAATAAAATGAGATCATTTAATGATTGGACAAGATGGCAATAATATAACGTATTTTCCCCTAAGACCAGGAAGAAATGAACAGAGGAGGTAAACCAACAGTGCTTCTATATTGTCAAATACATCCCAAGATCTGGGAGGTCTAAATATTTTGAGTCCCATATAGAGTACTGAGTCATAGTGAAGACCACTTTATGTAAAACTGGGTACTCCTTGTCATTGTTGTTGTTGTTATTAAGTGCCACTGAGTCTGTTCTAACCCATAGTGACCATGCATAGGGTTTGTGAGGAACAGCTGGTGAGCTTGAACCACCAATCTTGCAGTTCAAATGGCTTTGCAGTCTGGTACATTAACCCACAAGGTCACACCAGGACTTCGGGGTAATCTTCACACCCATCAACAGTACACTTCAGGGAGAATTTACTAACTCAATCCTGGTTTGGTTGGAGGTGAAAAAACTCCTTTGATATTTAATGAATATAAACCAGCCTACAGACGTTGCTGTTGTTGCTGTTGTTAAGTGCCATAGAGTGGTTCTGGCCCTAATGACCCTGTATAGGGTTTCCAAGGAGTAACTGATGAGCTGGAACTACCAACCTTTCAGTTCACACTAAACTCACAGTCGAGTGTTTACCCTATAGCGTTACACCAGAACTCTATATAGAGGTGGTTGTTGTTGTTGTTGTTGTTGTTGTCGTTATGTGCCGTGGAGTCAGTTCTGACTCATAGCAACCCTGTACAGGGTTTCTGAGGCTGTAAATATTTACAGGAGCAGAAAGCCTCATCTTTCTCCCATGGAACTGCTGGTAGTTTTGAACTGATGACCCTGAGATTAGCAGCCTGATTCGTAACCACTATGCTACCAGAGCTCCTTATATAGAAGTTAGAACTGAAATTATTTTATTTATGTAGTGTGAAATAATTTCATGTAACAAAGAAGGAATTTATAATGTAGCCAAATACTTGATAGAGGTAAAACACAAAGTCTCTATGGAAGAAGACCTAAGTTGTGCCTTATAGTTTATTCCTAAAGGAGATTTTATACAGTGAAACACACAATCAAGGATAAAAACATAAATAACAAAGAGCCTATCAAGAATACTAAGAGTCAGCAAATCCTCACTAACTCAGCAAATGCAATTACCAGTATGTAAGTTAAGGTTGTTTAACACGTTAAAGGAAATAGAAGAAAGAGTGTAATAAGTGAGCAAAAAGCAATGATCCAGAAGAATTTTATTTTAAAGAAGAACATGTAGAAAGGCATGCTAAAAATAGAAATAGGTTTCTAAGGTAATATTTAATAGCAGACAATGGCAAATTTGAAAGATAAATTTACCTATATAAAATTTATAAAATTGTAGTATAAAGAGATGTTGAGTGCCATTGAGCAGGTTCTGACTTATAGTGACCCCGTATATGGTTTCCGAGGATCAGTTGGTGGGTTTGAACCACCTACCTTACAGTTTCAATCAAACTTATGGTCCAATGTTTATCCTATATCTCCACACCAGGACTCCAAGTACAGAGAGATAAAGGAATGGAAATTTGGAAAAAGAGTTTAATATATTTAAGGCAATGATTTAGGAAAACAGAAGAAAAACTGAGTCTATTGAATATGGTATTGATGTATGATACTGAGTATACTCTGGACTGCCAGAAGAATGAATAAATCTGTTTTGGAGAAGTACAGCTTGGTTGCTCCTTAGAAGCCAGGATGTTGAGACTTTGTCTCGTGTAATTTGAACACGGTTTCAGGAGGAGCCAGAACCTAGAAAAGGACATCATTGCTTGATAAAATGAAGGGTCAGCAGAAAAACTGGAAGACCCTCAGTGAGATGTACTAACCTAGTGATTGCAACAATGAGCTCAAGCATAGAAACAATAGTGAGGATGGCTTCGGACTGGGCAGCATTTTGTTCCGTTAAACAGAGCGTTGCTCTAAATTGGAACCCATTAAAGGGTTACGAATTGGGCTGCGAACCTTAAGGTCAGCGGTTCGAAACTACAAGCTGCTCTGCGGGAGAAAGATGAGGCTTTCTACTCCCGTAAAGATTTACACCCTCGGAAACCCTGCACAGGGTCGTTATGGGTCGGAACCGACTCGATGGCACTTAACAACAACAACAACAACAACAATAACAACATATTTGAGGAGTGCTAAAAGAGATTATAGGATGAGGGAGAAAATATATCAAGAGACAATGACTGAAAATCACTTAATGATTTCAATACAATGATTATAAAATATTTCTGTAAATCCAAGAAATCTAAGTAGGAAATAGCAATAAACCCACATTACAGGCAAACTGAAAAGCACTGCCACCATGAGAAGGGTCTTGTATTGAGAAAATAAAATATATGTAATTTCAAAGGAAGTACACTTGACAATTGCAGTCATCTCCATAACAATGGAAGCCAAAGGGTAAGAACTTTAATGTTCTAAAAATGCATAATTATCACCTGGGGATCTTGTTAAAATGCAGATTCTGGTACAATATATATGAGATTAGTGCTGTTAAATGCTGTTGAGTCAGTTCTGACTCATAGTGACCCAGTATAGGGTTTCCAAGGAGTAGCTGGTGGGTTTGAACCACAAACCTTGTGGTTAGTTGTCTAGTGCTGATCCTGCCGCGCCATACCAGAAATCCATATTTGGGGGAGGAATGCAAATTCTCAGCAGGTAGTTGGAAGTCCTGATAAGAATTAAAACATTGCATAATTTAAAAAAAAAAGTAATAATAGGTTCTTCTGGATTGGGTAGCAGCAGAGACAGCCAGGTAAGAAAGCCTCCATGGGGGAGGGATTGAAAGCTCACAAAAGTTGCACTCACAGAACAACACCAGAGCTCTGGATCAACCATAAGATCCAGGACATCAGTATCCCACACTCGCAAGTGAAAAAATCACAATAAAAAGGAAAATATTGTGAGTTAGGAATCACTGGAAATGGGATTCCCTCCCAGGCAGAGCTACAGCCAGACCAGCACAGGGACCCCGTGCTAAAAGCAATGCAGCGACATATGCAAAAGGAGGTGTGGGGGATTCTAGACATTTTCTCCTCTTATTCCCTGTCATGCCTTCCTTGCCCAGCCCTGATTCTGGCAGACCCAACAGTTTTCCCATGGTATAGAGAAAAAGAGCTTGGCATCAGCCTTGGGGTCTCAGCCCTATTATTAACTTGTATAGGACCCTTTACTCCAGCCTATCTATCAAGATAAAAGCAGGCCCATCAGGCCTGACAGACAAACCAACATAAAAGGACACAACTACATCAAGAATTACGCTGTGCACAGGCAAATGCCCAACTGACCTACAGAGACAAAAACAGTGGACAATCTTTCTCCCATTAACTTCTCAATATCTATCTGCACACCTTAACAGTACAGACTAGAGGAGGGGCCTGAGCGTGCAGACACCCCAACCCATTGCAGGAGGCTTCTACAGTGCACACACACTGCCTGTGTAGCAAGGTGACTAAAGAGTCAGTCACAGTTTTATTTTTGTTTCAAAGGGGTGGTTTTTGTCTCTGCTTTTATATTGCTTCTGCTTTTGATCACACATTTTTCCTGGAGGTGGGAGTTTTTTCTCTCTACATTACCCAAGAAGAGTGAGCAATTGTGGCCATATAGCCAAGCTACAAGTATACCCCATAATATTCCACCATTGAGAAAAGAGCCAATAACAGCTGCTAAGCGTTACATGCAAAAAGGGAAGCCTATATTCTGATCATACCCAGCAGGGAACACCAACTAAGCTTAATAACACATCAACAAACATCCATTTAAGCATTAAAAAACCAACATAATTACGGGAAATGACAAACAAAAGATCTCAAACACAACAAACAATCTTAAAACATGTCCCAAAACAGAAAAGAATAACATAGACAAATGCACAGTAGACAGAGAAAGGTCCCCAGAAGAGGAAGACCAGGTTTTGGGTTTGCCTGAGAGATAATTCAGAAGAATGATATGGAAACAAATTCAAATGCTCCAAAAAGTGGTGGAGGAAAACAAGGAAGAAGTCAGGAAAGTACTACAAAAGCAATCAAACAAGATTGATACAGAATTGGAAACAATTCAAAACCTGCAAAAAGAGGTCCAGATGATTAATAACAAAATATCAGAAATGGACAATACACTGAAAGGGTAAAGGAGCAGAATAGAATAGATGGAAGCCAGAACTAGTGAGCTGAAAGACAAATATCTCAATAATGCTAACATAGAAGAGCAAGCTGAAAAAAAAAGGATAAAAAAATCTAAAGAGAGTCTAACATTCATGCTGGATAACATGAAGAGGAACAACTTAAGAATTATTGACATTCCAGAAGAGGAAGAATCAGAGAAGTCCACAGAAGAGATAGTTGAAGAGCTTCTGGAAGAAAATTTCCCTAACAGCTTGAAAGATGAGAAGATAAACATTCAAGAAGCAGAACGTACCCCAGGAAGTATAGACCCCCAAAGAAAGTCACCAAGACATATATTAATCAAGCTCTCCAAAATCAAAGACAAGGAGAGAATTTGAAAAGAGGCCAGGGAGAAGAGAAGTGTCACTTACAAAGGCAAGCAAATCAGATTAAGCTCTGACTACTCAGAACAAACCATGCAGGCAAGAAGGCAATGGGGAGACATAACACAACCCTAAAAGAAAAAAAATGCCAACCAAGAATCGTTTATCCAGCAAAGTTATCAATAAATATGATGGTGCAATGAAAACATACCAGGATAAATAAAATCTAAGATATTTTATCAAAACCAATACAGCACTTCAAAACATCCTAAAGGGAGTTCTTTGGACTTAAACCAACAAGAACAGACAACAGCCAGAGATTGACAGGCGTGGCAACACCACCTGGAACTCAGTCGACAGATAGCAGAGTCCAGAACAGAACAAAACTACAACAACGAATTCAAAGGAGCTGGGAGGTCAACTGAAGATCAAAATAATAACAACGTCAAAAAAGGGATAAATGTAGGAACAGAGTTTCAAGTGGTGAGGCTGTCAAGTAGATGACAGGATAGAATAGATTCTCTTAAATAGAGAGAAAACTTAATAGACTATAAGGTAACCCCAAAGAAAGTTAATACTTCACAATTTATCATGAAAATGAACTTCCAAGCAGAACAAGCAAACATGAAAACTAAGAAGAAACTGACAAGAAATAGCATAAAAAACAAAACTCAGCAGAAGAAGGCATGCTGTACAAAGGAGCGAACAGCACTACCAAAATGTTAATATAAATGCAGTAATTAATGCATACATATTCATAATTACATGGAATGTCAATGGATTGAATTCACCAGTGAAGAGACAGAGAATGGCAGATTGGATAAGAAAATAAGACCCTTCAATATGCTGCCTGTAAGAGATACACCTTACACACAAAGACAAAAAAACAGACTAAAAGTTAAAGGATGGAAACAAATATATCAAGCTAACTGCAACACTAAACAAGCAGAAGTGGCAATTCTAATCTTTGATAAAGAAAACTTTAAAACAAAAACCAGCATAAGAGATAAAGAAGGACACTGTCTCATGATCAAAGGGTCAATTGAGCAAGACGACATAGCCATAATAAACATCTACACTCCCAATGAAAAAGCACCAAGATATATGAAGCAAACCTTACTAGAATTGAAAAAAGAAATAGATAAATCTATAATTATAGTGGGACATTTTAATATGCCCCTTTAAAAAATGGACAGAACAACCAGAAAAAACTGGACAAAGCTACAGAGGAACTAAACAGCACAATCAACTAACTTGAACTCATAGACGTGTACAGAGCATTCAACCCAACAACAGCACAATATACTTTCTTCTCCAGTGCACATGGAACATTTTCCAGAATTGACCATGTGTTAGGTCACAAAGCAAGCTTCCATAAATTTGAAAACATCAAAATGCTACAAAGCATCTTTTCAAACCACAATGCTATAAAACTAGTAATCAAGA